>NC_142089.1:55343129-55510629 GCF_054644295.1 Miniopterus natalensis | reverse complement strand
TTGATTCTAAGAGCTGTAGATTTGGAAGAAGAATATGTGAAGAGGAATCTGAGTGGGAGGGGAAAGGGGGGAGGGTGCGAAGTGGAGAGGCCAAGGTCTCCTGGCGAGAAACTGCCTTCAGCAATGAGGCCGTGGCGCCTCTTTGTTATTCATCAGCCACGTTCCAGTAGAGAACATCGAGCTGAATAGCAGACTCGTGTTTTGAGGTGTCTGGAAGGACTAGATCATCAGTTAAAGATAATTATGGAGGTGCACATCTTATTTAAAAATGTGGCAGATGTACCAGATTTATTCAGATAGGGCGTTCCTGTTATTGACCATGTGAGGGTCATACAGGGAGCAACAATTCTAAATAGTCTGGACTTGGATTACTTTTGGTAACAGAAATCTCTCTGGAACCACAGCCTAGCTAGACAAAGTGTGGGTAAACAGGACACCTGATCACAGCACTGAGTTGGAGATTGACTTGTGTGGGCTGTGGCGAAGAGCTGAAAGTCGATGATAATAATTGAGCCAGTTTATCTTAAGCATCAGGGATAATCAACCTGAAAGACAAAAGGAGTTGCCGTCTTCATTTATCAGCCACATCTTGGAACCCGGGGACAGAACTGCTTAGGGTTCCCGCATTAGGCAACTCCAAAGGAAAATGTAGTATTTACACACATCCTGAAGATAAATGTATGTAAAATGAACCTTCCACAGTTAATGTGGGTAGATTTACCACCCTGGGGAGAGCGAACAAAATCAAGTGAAAATAGAATGCCTCTTGGCTTTGTTCATTGGCCATGGCCAATGGTCAGACAGCAGATGTGGTCTTTATGTTACCAGCAAAGGCTTTGAAATCTCTCCTGGATCACCTCCCACCCTCGTGGCTCCCTGAGCAATGCTGATAACAACTAGCCAAGCGACTGATGCTGCTGCTGAAATTACCTCTTTGGTCTCACACAGAGCCATCCCCAATCCGTGGAGAACAGCCAGCCTGTCTGCAGTGATGGCAACTTAGGGGCTGAATGCATCCCATGTTTGTTGTAATTGTATGATTCCATGGGAAGCATCTCAGTGAGAGGATATCTGATGATATGGCATGCTGCCAGGCAGTATTGGTAAATGCTGGGCAGCTTTGTCTTGAAGGGGGCACTTAGAAGTTTCCTGTGCGCTACAGTAGTGTCTTGGTTTGTGGCAGCCAAGGACACTGACACTGAGTACCTGGTTGTGGTCGCTATATGTGTGCATGTATAATTATCATAATGTTCAGGTCTAGAATTGTGGGAAAACCAAAACGCTGGGTATCTGTAGAATCTAACTCATGGCGGGACTATTCTTACATTATTGTCAATTAGAAACTCTTTCTGATGCATTGGCGCCAGAGCCAATCCATTCCAAATTCCTGAAGCTAAAAAAGTACAAAACTGACTCTTTTCTGTAGCAGGAGATGTTTGTTTTAAAACACTGGGGAATATAGAATTGGCCTGTAAGGCTTTCTCGTGACTGAGATTCATATCTCTTGGTGTTCTATACTTTGCTTGTTGCTTTAGAAAGGGAAGATGGAAAGGGATGGTCAGTGAGTACAGTCCAAAGTTGAGTGAATTCACAGTAAGTACGTTATTGAGAAAGTGTGGAATAATTACTGATGAAAGCTAACATTTGTTGAGTAGTTCCTATGTGCTAGGCACAGTACTAAGTTCTTGCTTGCATGATTTAATTTATTTTACCTAGTTATTTTTGAAGTAGTTACTGTTATTTTTGAATATTTCTGAATAAACAAAACCAATTTTTATAGTGCTTAAGGAAATTGCCTCATCTAGTAAGTGACAGATCTGGTTTTGACTTTGACTTATCTGACTCTAGGGCTCAGTCTCTTTACTTTGAATGTTTAGGTAATGAGAAGGTTTGTGCCATAGGAAATTGAAGGCATTAGGGCTAAAAAATGTATTATAAAAGACATTTAAGACTCACAAAAGGTGTAAAGACTACCCACTCACCACTCAGTTTAAGACAGAAAGGCTACCTACAGTAGAGCACCGCTTGACCTCCCCTTTATGTGGTAACTGTGTTAATGAATTTGGTTGTTGTATTTCTTTATACATTTGCCACATATATATTTATTCTTAAAAAATGCAACTTGTTGTTTTGCATTGTTAAAAATTAGGTTCTAGCCCAGCCACTATGGCTCAGTTGGTTGAGTGTCATCCCATGTATCAAGAGGTCACCAGTTCGATTCCCAGTCAGGACAGATGTCTGGGTTTCTAGCTCAATCCCCAGTAGAGGGTAGGCAGGAGGCAGCCGATCAATGTTCCTCTCTCACTGCTGTTTCTGTCTCTCTCTCTTTTCCTTTCTCTCTCTAAAATCAATAAAAACATATTAAAAAATAAAAATTAGGTTCTGATATGAGTATTTCTTTGGTAGTTGGAAAGAAGAAGCCTGGAGGGAAAGTGGAAATCATGGAGCTCATGTATGGAAGTAAGTCATGCAATGTTAAGCCTGTTCTATGGTTTGCCAGCATATTTTCAGGGAAAATATTTCTGAACCACAAGTACACAAAACAAATCTTGAAACAGTTTGCCCTTTCTTGTAACTGGGGGCAGAATAGAATTTGCCCACTTGTCTGCACTGTGTGATTGTCAGAATGGCTAATTTTCTTTGATTCTGTGTTTTCTGGCATTTGGAAACTATACCCCAAGAAGTTAAAATCATCATCTTTGCTCGGTGCTCTGTGGCAGCTGCCTGCCTGGTGGCTTCTGGTAGTTCCGTGAAACGTGTGGGCAGAGCAACAGAAGGGCTGAGGAAGGAAATAGAATGACTGGAATAGCATTTGCAGGCAGAATGTTGGTAGCTGAAGGTGGAGCATATCCAGAGGACACTGTTAGGAATATTTTAAAATCACAGGTGCACTTCTGCTCCCTGCAATTTAAAGACACATTGCAAATGCAATTTGTGTAACTGTTTCATATGGCTTATTTCAAAGTTGGGGTTCTTGTGGGCCCTCCCTAGGCAAAGGGGAGATGAGCTGTGTTGACTTCTTCCAGAAATAAATGAGTTTTAAAGCAACTCTGTTGCTCCAGCACCTGGGAACTCAAACAACTGTTGAGAATAAAGATCAATGAAAAATTTTTCAAAAAATGAATAAATAGAAATGTCACATTTTCCAACTTGAGGCTAACCCAGTTGTGTAGAAATTTTTACTTATGTCTGTTAGTCCCTCCTCACTGATCTAGTTCAGCTCTGAGGAGGGACATGTGCTGAAGACTGCTTCACCCACTGATGGACTCTGAGCATACTTTCAGAGGTGAAAAACCTACCTTTTTGTACCCATGCCTTTCACTTATTTACTACAACCTGAAATTCCACCTAAGGAATTTTATTTAAAGGAATAGGAGAAGGAAATAGAAGGAAGTTCCTAAAAGGAGTGGCCCAAAGTTCTAAAATTATACATCACATCGATAAACTTTTTTTGAGTACTTACCCCAAAATATGCATATTTATTGATTTATAAATTATATATGTACTTTTGCATGAATCTATTCATACATAATGGAACATATGCAAACATTTTAACTGGAGGAGACAAAAGTGAAATAAAATATTTTATTTAGCAGTGGTATCAAGTTCTTTACTTTCACAAAAATTATTATTACTGTGATTGGTTATAATTTAAACTTTTTTATCATGTTGGTTTAGCATTTTGCGATTTAGCTTGGCCTGGTTCTAAATTAAGCTTATTTTAAAATTTTGTTTTAATGCCTGTTACAGCTAAAAGGAATATGGAAGTAAAATGAAAAAAGGCATTGTGCCTGCCTTTTTTGATTTGTGATAGTCAGCTTTTAGTTCCCTCCATCATTATACAGGCATTTGTGTTGCTCCTTGGCAAGCAAATGGTCATCTTTTCAAATGTTAATCAGTTGTCTTTGAAAACTAATTAGAAAGTATACATTCTTGTATTTTTAACAAATGGATTCAAATTCCTCTGAGAGTTTTGATCTGGAGGATTTTTAATCAAGTTACAATATTCTATTTTCAAGTTGTTAAGAAGTTTGAAAATATGGGAGATTTTTATAGGCAACAGACACAGTCTTTTCAGTAGTAAAATCATATTAAAATGGAAGTGATTCTAAATACCAATTTTTAAATATTCTTTTCATAGCTCAAGTTTTGGTCTTTTTTGTTTTAATGTAGTGTTTCTCATCCATGGTTGAAACATCAAGTTAAACTTTAAAGGCAAGATTAAATATGTTTTCTTTCCCAAAGTCAGCAAATTCATATCCCTGAACTTCTTTATAAAAGAAAAATGCAAACTTACATATATACGTGTCACAAGATTTTCTAGGTTTTGGTCATGAGAAAACCAGCTGAGCCCATTGTGGTGGATAATAATTTTATAGGCCCTTTCTATTTTATTGCAGAAAATTATAAATATTTTACTCTATTTTAAAGGTTTTGTGGGTGTTATGGTTGTTGTTAATCCTGTAGGGCTTTTAGCTTCAACTTTTTTGCTATGATAGCTTATGAATGATGTCAATGAAAAGGTGTTTTTTGTTTCCTTTTGCATAAATTTTAAAATCTCCTCCGACATTTTGTGCCCCTTAGTTTAGTTGTAACTTGATAAAAATATAACACACAAATCTACGTAAGTAAGCCTAAGTAAATATATCACAATAAACTGTAAGCAATCTGATGAGGCCCTGTCAACCCTTTTACAGTGTGGACTTCTTGTTCCTGCTTTAAGTTGTTTTGTGTAAATTCTGTGACATATGACTACTTGAAAGGCAGACTGAATGGGGGTGCTATATTTAATCTAAATCAAATATTAGTAAACTTTTAAATTTTTTACATGGAAAATACATATGAATAGAAGAACTAATATTTTCTTTTCCTTTCCTAGTGTATCACCGTATGTGCCCCAGATCAGAAACTGTCTTTATAGCGTTGATCCTGTTATAAAGCAAGTCTCCTTGGGGATAGAAGTACTTGAAGAAATTATGTCACCCAGTATGAATTAATCCAACATTTTTGGAAACAGATTTTGATAGGGTGAGAACATGAGTAAAGTAAATAGACTTGGCCCTTGGAGGCGGTGAGTGGTTAATGGAATTTGAGGAGAAGATACTGTATAAAACTGGGAAGTTAGGAGAATGAAACACAGATTCTGGGGATTTGCAACAGTTAAGTTCTTTCCCTACCTTTGTGAGAATTAAGAAGTATTGAACAGGGTGAAGTATGAATTCAGCTGTCCTCTCATTCCAGTTCAGAGTGTAGCTCCTTACCTGGCCCAACAGAAGGAAAAGTGTTGGGCCAAGGCATAGGCAAAGCCTCAACCTGGAGCCAGGACCTGGGCCCCTAGCCATGGCCAAGGTGTTTGGTCAAAGCACAGGTGATTTGAACCCAAAGGATGGTACTGTTCCAGGGATGGTTAGTTACCATCTGTTGGGTCATGAATGTAGTCTGGCATTCATTCTGGGGTCTAAAATCTAAGTGTTCAAGTAGCTTTGCTGGGCTATGTCATTTTCCAATGAGGGAATGTGAGCTGTTTAGTTTAATTGTGTTTCAATAAGATCCCACACCTTAGTGGTGAAACCGGTGGTTTCAAAGATTCTATAAGCCTCTCAGGACAGCTACTAGGGTTGGTAAGGTTCTCTTTCTCATTCATTTTGAGCTTGGCAGCAGAAATAGGGGACTCTGTTATTTTAATTTCTGGGATGAGGGTGCCATCTCCTCCCCTCTTGCTTCCATTTTCTTCTTGATTTGCTTCACACCGTTCTCTGCTGAAACGTTGCCACCAGACACAGGAAGTCACTACCAGTAGTTGACATCTCCATGGTATTCACCATCACAAATGATCACCATCAAATAGCGTAATTAGGTCATGCTTCCTTTATACTTGACATCAAGAGGAATAATATGAGCATTTTTTAATATTACATTTTAGACCATATGTGTCTTTCGACATCTACCTTTTCTCTGGAGAAAACATGTTCTTTCTTGATGAGTAACAATACATCTCTTTTCTGTAAATCCTGAATGCCACATCAGCTTATGTTACACTCCATGAGATGAAAAACCCCCCTCAATGTAGCATATGTAAGATAAAGTCTATACCCTGTTTGTGCTGAGTCTGATGCTGATGGATGAAAACCTATTAGAGGAACGCACTCACCATGCTTGGAGACTTTGCTGTTAACAGTTTCCCATGTCTCATTTTTCTGATGTGAGTCTTATTTTGAAGAATTCAGATTAGATGATGAAAGACTGGGTAAAAATTCTACTAAAAAAATCCCCCCAATGCTTGTATGCTTTTTAGATTGATGTAACTCATGGGTGAAAGTAGGTGGTACAGAGGAACTAGAAACAATACATTATCAAGTTGTCTTCCTCTACAGAAGCCAAATAAGCAAGCCTGATTACAGTGGCCCTGTCCCAATTAAGAGGAGCTCATGAGACATAGAAATAAATTCTATAAAATATTAGTAACTGGGGAATGGCCAGTCTCAGTGGAAATTCTAGATTAGGGTACTTTAAATACATATATACTTAGTTCTTTTACATATAATAGTACTGTACTTATGGAGAACCCAGATGTCTTGCAAATTTAGTCATCAAGACTAGACTCTAGAATTCAGGAGAACACGGAAAAAATCTTACCTGCAATGCAGAAAAAAAGCTGCCAGAAAGTACATATAGCATACTTCATAGGAGAGTCAGGCATTCCTCACAGACCCTCATCTGGACCACTGTGTATAAAAGAAGGCGCTCTATTAGAAACCCGGAGACATACAGCTAGCAGATAATGAAAAACAGTGAGAAGGGAGGGATGAAGAAGTGTTAAAAGCTAACGCAAGCAAGATAAGTCTGACATGACTTAGTAAAGGAAAAAGGCACCATGCAATTATTTTCATGATGGTGATTTTGAATAAATAAGAATGGGCTAAATGATGCCCAGTGCATTCTAATTGGAAAGGCAGATAATTGTGCAATAGATTTTCCTAAGTTCTTTCAAAAAGGATTAAATAATAGTAACTTGAACTTATTGAACATTTAATGTGGAACAAACATAGCTCTAAAGGCCTTTCCGTGCACCTCATTAAATCCTCAGAAGGAAATTACAGAGTTACCATTATTATCCCCATTTTACAGATGAGGAACTGGAGCCAAGAAACACTAACTTGCCCACAGTAGAAACAGAAGTAGTCAGTCTCAGCGCCCACGTTTCACTACTGTGTCATAGCTGCCTAATTAAAATAAGTAAGTATTGCTGCTTAAAGCCAAAATCTCAGTTGTCTGGAAATGTTACTTGCCTGAATTCGTGCTGATGCAATATAAATGAGACATTTATGCATATATTAAAATCTATTTAATTACAACTGGGCTCCAATTATGTTACCTAGTAAACTCTTTCTGAGACTTTCTTTAGTGATAGCTAAGAATGTTTTTACAATGAAAACCTGAGTATTTTTTTGTAGGTGCGGGTTTACATACGGGATGAAGAAAGCTTCAAGTTTGAGGACTTGCTGTCAAGATGCTTAGCATAATGTTGAATCTATCCTAGAACTTGAGATTTACAAAATCATTAAGACTTGTTTATGTTATTCTTTTGCTTTGCAAAAATATAGATATTTTCTTACAGACAGCACAAAGGTAAACTTTAGCTTTGCTCCTGTCAGAATTATCTAATTTCTAATTAGAGGAGCCTGATTTAATGAGATTTTCCTAAGTAGTTTGGATAAGCCTTGGATGACTGACTTTAAGTAAGTGATGTTTTTTCTTTCTTTCGTGTTTTTTGTGTTTTTTTTTTTTAAAGCTAGTAAATCATTTGTTGCTTTCATAATTGATCAGTCCAGCATTTCTTTTAGAGCAGGGTAATTAGGCATTTGTTGTAGGCACTGTGGGACTATGAGATGAGAGATGAGAACGGAGAGAGCAAAGGGATTAAATAAGCTACTGTGGCTCCTCTGTCCTGGACAGGCTGCAAAGGGGCAGGAGAGTTGCAGCAACCACAGCTGGAGATCTGTCCACCACAGTGTGTGCATCACTAGGAGAGGTTTCCTGCTCACTACCTCTGCTGGATATTGGAGATTGTTCACACATTAGTGTTAGCAATTTGGTGAAGTGAGTGCTAATACTAACTGCCAATGCAACTGCATTTCTCCACAGCCTCTTTTTAGGTACACGAGACCATTGGAAATCACTAAAAATTAAGGAGACAGCCATCTCAAAAGGTACTGGTCCTCATATTATTTCTAGATGATGAAGGGGACCACAGAGTAGAACATCCTGGATGTCTATAACAGTTTATCAGAATTGGTTAAGTTCAATTAAATGCTTTGAAAGTTATCACAGAACCGCTAACAAAATGACCATGTTCTACCAAGAAGTTGATTTAACCTTGATGATTTCACCGCAGGTATGTATGTCATTTCTTTAATTAAAAAGCAAACAAACATATCTAGAAAGTGAATGTGCTCTGGGTTTTTCAATTCTCTACACATCCACTGAGTACACGAAATTCAAAAGACAATGCCTCTGGGGAGAGCCTGGTTGGCAGCTTGAGAATTTACTTTGAACAGACTAAAGACAGCTAAGCACAAACTGCAACTCAGCCCTCACACGTGCAAACATGTGCTCCCATAGCCCATTTCTTTTAATGACTAATGAATTACCTCCCCTGTTTTCCTGAACTTCAGCCTTTTTCCAAAGGGCTATGCAGAAAAGTGCATCGATGTGGAACAACCAGGTAAGATGAGACAGTCCGTTCAACCCATGTTATTAAAGAAATTGGTTCACCTTTTTGATTCTGTGTCATTGTAGTTTCAGCCATTCATTTGTTCAATAAGCAGTTTGGTATGTTCTGGGAAATAATGAATATTGATCATAAAATCGATCACTTATTAAGAAACAGACTAAGGGAAATTGTTTATCCAATCAATTGTAATTTTTGATTTGTTATTTATATTTTCCAATTTTGTCCACCCCTCCCTGAGGCTCTTCCGCTCTCAAGACCAAAGGAAAGGCTTATACACACTGGCTGGAACTTCTGAAAGAGCACAAAACCCGATACGTTCATTATAGATCACGCTGGCTGAAATAGCCCATAATAGAAGAGAATGTGACTGAGATCTGCAGACACGCTGCCTCTTGCACCTGTGGCTATTGGGCTGAAACTGTGTATAGTAATATAATTTGCTAACAAGGGTGTGTGCTTACTGTTTTTGATGTATAAGCTGTGTTATGCTTTAGAAGACAAAACAGATGCACACAATTAAAATTTCTATACAAGCTAACAAAGATTTTGAGTAAGCCTGGAAAGTGGTTGAGTGCTTTGGATACATATGATATTTGTTTTACTCAAAGGGTTCCTATTTTTGAAATATGTTTTTGGTACAATAAAAATGAAATTGATCACTCTCAGACTTTTCTGAAGCTATGACAATGAATGTGTGCCCAGTTGGGGCAGGTTTGCAATAACTAAGGGATGCGATGTGTAGACGGATCTTCCAGGGAGGCACACATATCCTTCAAGGTCCTGGGAAAAGGGACCACTGTTCTCCTGTGGAAATATTGATGGGTGCCTTGATGACTCCTCTGGGAAAGACCGAGCGAGTCCTGCTAGGAAACAGCAGACTTGACCACCATTCTATGTGCCTTGTTAAAATGGGGACTGAATCAGGTGCAACCTCAGAGTACAGATGTTTCTAGTTTTGTTCTGCACTTATGTGGAAAGAACTTATAAGCATGTATGCTTAGCCCAGGGACACAGAAAACAGACAGCTGAAGGCCTGGGGTAGGGTGGGAGATGGGTGGAGTGGAGCAAAGGGGGGAAATGCGGGACATCTGTAATACTCTCAACAATAAAATAAACTAAAAAAAGAATTTAAAAATGTGATTTTGAGTCTCCCTCTAGCTGGCTGCAGACACTGATGATAATTGTCTCTTTTCCAACCTGCTCAAGGAGAAAGCCCTTTCTTTAAGGAATACGGTAGCAGGTCTAATTTCCAACTGAAATTTCAAGGTTGGATGTTCAGTGGATTTCTTAATGGCCACAAAACCTGGAGTCCTTTGTTAGAGGAATAAAAGGATTGTCAATTTTATTTTACTAGTTGGACATTCCACTTGCGTTTATCTGTAGACTTGACTGTCTTTCACCTATTACCCTTGAACCTTTTTCCTGTGGACTAATCTTCAATTTAGTTAGTTCAAATACCACCTTGCTGAAACCTGCCTGCACCGCAGGAGTGAGAGCTACTAATACATAATGTAATGCTAATCTCAAGAGCAGTGCTCATTGACTGACTCATTAGGACCATCTTTTCAAAAACAGTTCCTTTTTTGAACTGCTTCACGTCTTTTTATTTCCTTCCTTTTTGTTTTCCTCCCCTCCCTCTTACCCTCCCTTCACAGCACCGTACATCATTTGCCTCTTGCCTCTTCAACAACTTAACGCTCTTTGGATCTCTCCCTTTTATTCTGCAAACTGTGGGTCTCCCTCTTCTTACAAACCACGGTTACCAGCCCGCCCCCATATCCACACTGTTCCTGCTCCTACAAGCTAAGATCTTATTTCTCAACTTCCCTGACAAATTCCAAGAAAAGGTAATTGATGCTGACCACCTTACTCTTAGAACATTGCTGTCTTGTTTCTAGAAAGCAGACCTTGCATTCACAGCTTTTACTTCTTAATCGTCATTCTTTAACTATCTACATTTGGGTTTCTGAACTTGACTATGCTTTAAGAAAGAAGCAGCAATCATTTTAATCCTAAATCTTTTAATCCATTTTTAATCTGTAGGCCATATGACTTACCTGCAGCATTTGACATTTCTGGGCCATTCCACCCTCATTTGTTCATCCAACAAGCACGCACTGAGAGCCTATAATGTTCCAGCACTGTATCCAGTGCTTGAAATGTATCCAACAAAGCAAATAAAGATTTCTGCCCTTACATTCTACAGGAAGAATGCAGAAAATGAGTAGCTGATAGACTAAATAAGAACCATATTACCAGCTGCAGGGCATGCAGGACTCAGGGCTTTGGTGAGTTGAGTGAGACACCTCAACATTTAAGGGGACCCTCACTCTCAGGGTCTGCACTTGTACTACCTCACCTCCTTAAATTCTGTGCCCTGGCTGTCTCACTCGAACATTTCAGAAAAATAGGATAGCCAGGGCAAAGGCCCAAATGCAGGAGTGTGCCTGTTAGGTTCCAGCAGGAGGAGGAAGCCAGTGATGGGGCAGAGAGAGGGAGCTGCGCCCCGTAGTGGGAGATGAGGGTAGAGAGGTAACGTGTGGGGAAAGGTAACACGGGGGTATCACGTGGGCACTGGCAGCTCTAGGTCATTGTAAACACTTTGGCTTTAAAAGACTTGGTAGCAAGCGAAGGGTGTTTGGGAAGAGAAGTGATGTTATCTGCGTGACATTTTAAGAGCCTCCCTCTCGCTGCTGTGTTGGACTGAGAAGATCGGGGGACAAGGGCAGAAGCAGGGATGATTGCAGGGCCTCAGGTGACAGAGGACGATGGCTTGGACCAGGCCGGTGGAAAGGACGAGAGAGAAGAAAAGCGGTCGGGCTCTGAACAGATTTGCAAGGTTGCGCCAACCTGATTTGCTGATGGACTGGATGCAGGGTGTGAGCGAAAGAGAGGAATCAAAGATGGTCCTATGGTTTTGGCCTCCGCAGGTGAGCCACATGAAATTCTCCACTGCTCTGGCTTAAAGGCGAGCGTTGTTCCAATTTTCGTTTCTAGGCTTCTGACTTTGTTGTTTTCTTCGCACATTCCCCCACCCTGCTCCCACTTGTGCCTCATTACCACAGGCCTCACCTCTGTGATTTCCTCTGGCTTTGCCTATCTCCGCTCTCTCTCATTCTTGTCGCTCACTAAACTCTATCTTGAATGCATTCCTAATTTGCGTTTCCAGCCCTAACCTCTCCTTTGGGTTCTGGTGCTACTTTTCCAGCTCTTTATTTTCTATTAAGTCCACAGTCATCCTCCCAGTGACCACGGCTTGAAACCCTTTGTCTTCGTTGCACTAGTACTTCTGTAACTACATAAACAAAACTTCCTTCGCTAGGGTTCTTCTTGGGGAGAGCCCAATAGGTGCGCGTTTGTAAGAAGTGCTTGGAAAAGTTCGCTGAGGCTGGTGGAAACCTGAAACATCTTTTGGGGAACTGATGCAGCAGGTGGGTAGTAACGCTAGCAGGATGCCATTCTGGTGCGGCAGTTTGATTAGTCTTTGCTTTTCCCTCTATTTCCACTTCCTTTGCCCCCACTGTGTTTACGGATGACTTTTCTCTCTACTTTCATTCTCTTTATCTCATGGCTTTTAAAAATAGTAGTTCTACTCCTGTGTGGCTTCTACTACTCCATAGCTTCAGTTTACTGCCAGTATGTCTTTCAGAGTGTGTGGCACACAACTCTTCATAGCTCTCTCCACATGACACCTTCCAATCCCCTAAGGTGAAGTTCTGATTGACTAGTTTAGTGTTCAGTATATAATGACCCTGTCGGTTAGAATTTTGCAGAGTCACTGAGTGGGCTTCCCTTACCTCTATTCCACATGTGGCTGACTTTGGTACAGGTGCTAATTCTTGGTCCAAATATTTAGAATACAAATTTCATAAATAGAGGCCTCAAAATGCAGAGTAACCCACGTATGAGTAACTAGATGTGGCTTCTTATTTTAGAAGAAGATTGTGGGTCTAATGGGTTCTCTGGGTAGATAATTAATTATTTAACAATTGTTTAATTTAGAAAATACTTTTTAATTATTTTTATTAAAAGTATTTAGAATACTTTTATTAAAAGTATTTAGAAAATACTTTTAATTAATAATTTGTTTAGATATTATGTCCGACAAGATGAATAGGAGGTTTCGGTTCTGCTATGAAGTTGCTCACTGTAAGTCATAATGTGCAATAATGGATAGGATGTCAAAGAATCAGTGCTGAAAGGGGGTCTCAGAAATTCTCTAATCTAGCAGTGCTCAAACTTACTGATCTCAGCTACTTTACAATTTTAAATTTATCGAGGACCCCAAAGAGCTTGGTTTCTGTGAGTTGTATCTATCACTATTGTATTAGATTTTTTAAATTTTTGAAATGTTTATTAATTTATTTAAAAATATTAATAAATAAACAAAATAATGTGTATTCGTGAGAAACAACATGTTTTTATTAGTGAAAAAAATGGCATTGTTTTACTTATTTTGGTAAGTCTCTTTAAGGTCTGGTTTCATGGAAGATAGCTAGATTCTTCTATCAGCTTCAGCATTTATCTGCTGTGCTATTACATGTGTTAAGAGATAAACTGAGGCACATTGAAATTTTTAAGAGTTTATTTGAGCATACATTGACTCAGATTGGGCCACATCAAACTGCATGTGGTTAGGAGTACTCCACCAACAGGAGCCGAGGGCAGACTTTTTATAGGGAAGATGCAGAAGCCAAGAAAGGCAATTATTTGATTGGCTATAGCTTAAGCAGTTGCCTTATTTGGGAAAGCCTATTTGGCTGTTTGTGATTAGTTCTTAAGTTTCACTTTCTCAGATTTTAATGCATTGGCTCTGGCTTAGGTTTTGATTTGCTTCAGTAGGCTTTAAAAGTACAGTGGGGCCTCGGATTTCAAACATCTCTGTGGATGAACATTTTGGGTTACGAACGCCATAACCTGGAAGTGAATGCTTCGGTTTTCGAACACGCCTTGGAAGCTGAACAGGCCACACGGCTCCCGCTGAGGGCAAGATACTGAGGCCCAGCTGTCGGCTGTGGATCCCTCGGTTTTCCAACGTTTCGGAACTTGAACGTTCCCTGGAGTGGATCACATTTGAAAACCGAGGTACCACTGTGTTAGAGCCACTTCAGTCTAATGTCCTTCTCATGTAGCTTCTGTACACTTGTGAGCAAATGAGAGTAAAATAGGCAAATAACCTCCTAATATTGTTATGAATATTGTTTTGATCTCACAAACACCCTGACAAGATTTCAGAGACCTCTGCAGTCATTGGACCCCGTTTTGAAAACAATTAAAGAATCTCATTTTATAGAGGAGGAAACAAGCCTTGGGAAAGTAAAATGACTTGCCCAGGCACACACAGTGAGTTGATGACAGAGCTGGGGTTAGGAACCAGGTATCCTGTTTCTTCAAATTATATCAAGATTCAAGTACCAAAAAACCAGCTTTGTCCATACTGGGACATAATGCCAAGTCTCCCCCATCTCCTACTGTGGGAACTTGGGTTCAGATAGTTAACTAGGCTCTGGGAGAGAGAGGGTGGTGGTGTTACACAGCTATCAGAAGGGGCACGAGGATTAGAACGCAGGATCCAGGAGACCTTGCTTTTTTTTAGCCGGTGTGTGCTGGAGTTTCACTCTGAAGCCACATGGACTGAAGGTTTAATGCAGGAAGAACAAACAAGTCAGAAATTAGGAGGACATGACCGGTACGCACCGGTTCCTTCTCAGCATTTTCCACGTTAGATCAGAGGGGGCAATTCCAGAAGCACCAGTCTCCATTATTGCCTTTAATTTCCCCGTGGCCCAAGACTAACATTGTCCTTTCCCTTTGTTGTGCTCTTGGCAGAATGCCATTCCCTCATGGTTAGACTTAATTGGAATCTAAGCCAAAGGGGGATGGGACGGGCTGCCATGTTGTGGCACTTTCCCGAGCCAGTTCTTTGGGGAATGTGTGTGTTCAGTTGATATAATGATGTAATACAAGGTTTATTGCCCAGTACATGGTACTGAAGGAGAAATGCAATTTTAAAAATTCTTTAATATTAAGGGAACAAAAAAGTGTATTTTTATTCAAAATTTTACTTGAATAAATATATGCACGTATGTATATAATATGTATATATGTGTGTGCTTGTCTTTGTATATATGTGTGTGTGTGTGTGTATACACACACACACACACACACACATATATTTCATCCTGAAGTTAAATGGTCTCTAGGTAATTGTAATAGTAAACACCCTCTTCTTAGAGCAGGTGCATGTGTTTTTAGAGAAACATCTGAAAAACATTGAAATCACTCAGTTCGGACTTGGAATTTAAATTGTGAGCATTCTGACTCTAAGTGTATACATTCTAACACACAAAACCCCTCCAATTATCGGAATAAATGATTAATTTCCAGAAGTTGTCAGATTCAAACATAAAATGCTCTTTGTGCATCAAGCACGTTTTTCCCGTTTTGGGTGAAGAATTTGCAGGCGCCCTGTCCGCCTCGCGGCCTGAATGGAGGGGCGCAGGTGGCTCTCCTCTGGGCGCTCCTGCCCTTGAGATCGCAGCTCCCCAGCTCCTGTGCGACGAGCCGGGGCTGTGCCCCTCGCCAGCGGAGTCGGGGACACGGCCGGCCCGCCTTCTGTCATTCCATTTTCTATTTTCTCTGATTTTGCACAATATTCTAATCTTCTCCAGATGAGTGGAATCGCAGCTCTCTTTGCTTGACAGCCAAAGACAAACACCAAGCTGTCCAGAAGATCGAGTGCCACCTATTTCCCTGTCCACATTCCTGATGAGACGGGCAAAGCGGCAGGCCAGTCTCCCAGGAAGGCTTTCCGAGCTTCCATAATAAGGCCGACGCTTTCACACTGAGCTAGTTCACCAGAAGCCTTTCGTTCTCTGAAAATATTAATTAGCTTTTCTTACCAAAATAATTATAAAGGAACAAGGTTTTGCCCACTAACCAACAACCGAAGTCTGAATGTTTTTCTGATTTATGGGATTTGCTTTTTAAAGTTTTCATGGGAATTTCGGAAGTCCCTTATGTGTCTCTTCAAATCTCATTTCCTCAGCCTCACGTCTCCCAAGTAACCATAGCCAGAATTTTTAGTTAATTCTTCTTTTTTTTTTGTTTGCAAAATTTTAACTTTATTTGAATGGGATTATGTTCTATGCCTTTTTCTTTGACTTCTTTGCTGAAATGTTAGACTCTTGAGATTCATCTATTACTATAAATTATTTATTTTCTTTAAATCTCAGAATCATAATCTAAATTAAGCGGTCACTTCTCTGTCACCTTTTAAAGATGACCTCGAGTGTTTAGTCACTTGATCACTTATTCCTCTCAAGTTGTATATTCTGTGGTTTATTTTTATTTTATGAAGCCAATGCTACTTACCCATGATTATTTGAGAGGCATTCAGGGGCCATCACTTTTGCATATAGAAAAAAAAAAAAATTCTAAAATGCCACGTGTACTCATAATTCAAGTATGTTTCCTTTGACAGGTTAATTTAAAATTGGGTAGATGTCTTCCAAAGTTTTAACAAAAAGGGGAGAACAGGAAAGAATGGAAAAATAGTGTTTATAGTCTTATGTATGCAAGCAAGAAAAAGACATTTTTACAAGTTTGGAGGCCTAAAATGTCCTAGTTTCGATGAATCGGTCCTTGACAGTTATGAATGGTGGACTAGTTGCATTAAAGCAATGAGAGAGCTAATAGTAGGTTTGAAACTGGGTTTGAATAAATCATCAACCAAACACATAACCGTGCTGGGAGAACAGGCCCGACCCTGTGCAGCCATGTGCTCCCTAGTTGCCTGGAGACCATGAATCTTGGGCATTGTAGAAATATTGGAAATATTTTTTTGTCACCTTAAGCTTCCTAAAGCCTTTAAAATATATATTTAAATATTAAATGTATTTAGTGTAAAGTTCAACGTATATTTTTCTTAAACTAACACTGACACTGTTATACATAAAGTGTTCATGATTATATGTCAGGTGTGAGGCAGCTTTAAAATTAAGGTATATATTTGAAATCTTAAATGGAATTGACCTTTCGTGTAACTTTTGAATAGGTGCAACATGACTACTGTGCTACCTTTTAGAATCTTTTCAGTGATTATATAACTCCTTCAATATGGTATCATTAAACTTGTAGGAGGTGGAAGCCATTACAAAAATCCCATTTAAATTTAGTTAAAACTCTTACGAAAATGATTTATTTAATTTCTACATATAAATAATATAACCAAAAAGCAGGAAAGAAGTTACTAAAACATAATTCTGTGCTAAATTAAAGCAGAGTGTTTTCATTTTGCCTCTTTTATTATGACAGTTGAATAATATATGCTATACTAAATGGATGTCTGGTATAAAGAGCAAAGATCAAGAAATAAGTGTTTGGAACACTAAATTATATGTTTAAAATCTATAAATAGCTTAATAAATATATTCTTGCAAGTAAAAAGCATAAAATTGCAGGCTGCAAAGTAGATTATCCAAATGGTGCTGTTTTGAAATCACCTTTGGAGCAGTATTCATTATCTCATCGAGTTTTATAGCTTCTACATATGAAACTTCACTTTTTAGAAAAGAGCCCTTTTGAAATGCATTTATTATTTTTCTTTTATGTCTCATTTCATTCCTGAAATGATTTGAAGTAAGTTACAGATATCTTATCTGGTCCAAGAGGGCAGAATTTACAGTTGAGATAATTAGTGAAGAGAGAAAATTTGAGTAAGCAAATGAAAGCCACTGACCAAGAATTTACAGATCATGTATTCACAGTCCTATATATTTGCTCTCATATTTGCTGTCACATCACAAATATGTCTCTGAGTTTCCTAGAAACCACGGCAAGGAGGGAAAGGCACTTGGTTTGAAATCTGTAAGAAAACAAGCTTTCTGCCTTGGACCAGACCAGATTTTTCTGATACTGAGAGCAAGGAAAAGTATCTTTAAACTTGTATAGCTAATTCAACCCCTAACCCTTAGGTCCCCCTTAGGGTTATCCTTAAGGTCTACCCTCGTTTTCTATGAGTATTTTTTATTTCCTCTCAACGAGTAAATAGTTCAGAGATAGTGGAGCTCTCTTCAGCCTCGGAATAAGGATGACTCATTTTAAAGTCAAAGGAGCCCCAAACAAAGAGAACACAGTATTTATGTGAGTTCAGGTAATGCTGTAACAGAAAGCTCTAATCATAATACAATGGCCTCCAAAAAATAAAGTTCACTTAACTCTGATGTAACAATCCAAGGGGAGCATTCCAGGTGAGCTGGTGGCTCTGCTCTCTACTCAGGGATCCAGGTTTTTCCATCATATTGCTCCATCACCCCTTGGGCCCTCATTAGCATTATTATAGTTGGTACAAGGATGGTGTGGGATTTAACCAGTAACCAGGAGGAGAGCATTGAGAAAGCACACCCAGTCTCAAGGACTAGGTCTACAGGTGACACATTTTACTTCTGTTCATAGTCCATTGATGAAAGCTGTCATGTAGCCACCTCAAGATTCAGGAGGTGGCTGGGAAATAATAGACTAGCCATGTTCTCAGGGAATAGAGAACAACAGATTTTGGCAGGAAACTATCAATATTTTAGAAGAAATATTTTCAGAGCAACAACTCTGAGGGTTTAGTCCATCAATTGAATACCTAATAGCATGCTATGTTCAATTTTGCTGATCAAATCAGTAGGAATGTAAATAAACTAAGACTAAACTCATTTCTTCTGGTTCCCATTTTCATACATGCTCTTCATTTCTTTTTGATTTCTTTCTTTTTCTTTTTCTTTTTTTAATATATTTTTTATTGATTTTGGAGAGAGAGGAAAAAAGATGGAGAGAGAGAGAAACATCAATGGTTGACTACCTCCTGCATGCCCCTGCAATTTGGGCATGTGCCCTGACCAGGAATCAAACTGGTGATCTCTCAGTGCATGGGGTGGCGACCAACCAGCTGAGGCACACCGACCAGGCCTCTTTCTGATTTTCATTTAATGTTATTTCTTAACCTTTTGCGCTTCATATTCCATGATCAGGTTGGTTTCTCTTCCTTTCTTAACCTCCTATATCCAGTTCATCACAATCTCTCATAACACCTCTCCTTAGTATCTCCTAAACCTAGTTCACTTGTCTAGTTCACTGTCCACCACCACCGGCTTAGGGGAGGCATTTACTTCCTCTTGTCTGGACCATGGCCTTCCAAGTAGCCGTACTCCAGTCTCCTCCTCACCCATCCCATGCTGTACACAGATACTTTATATACTCATTACTGACAACGAGCAAACCAAGGTGAAGCATGTACTAAAGCTACACTGTGATGAAAAGACTAGCGATGCAGTGAGGATGTTCAGATCCCAAGGTTCATGATGGAACACCCATCAGGGAAACTATGTGACATCAAAGTCTTATTTTTTGGACTTCCTTGGGAATATGGGAAAATAAATTTTAAGCTTGAATCCTACAAAAGTTAGAAAAAAATAAGAAAGTGGAGAAAATGACCACATTAGTTTTTTTAGAATGATAATCTGAGAAGCCCCTGAGTCAAGAAGCAAAGGGACTGGTCCATCTCTGGGACAGAAGGCTTTGGTATTGCATTATCTCCTGGCCTAGCTTCTGAGGAGTTGGTGTATGTTTCCTGAGTAGGAAAGTAGAAAATTTTAAAAAGGTACATTTGGACAAGAAATGGATTTTCTATTCATTCTAAAGTTAGAGCATCTAAAATTTTCTAAAATAATTTTTATGTCAGGAGAGACATATCTCCTGAAAGGCCAGGAACTGTCAAGCCAGCAGGAACACCATAGCAGGTACAGCATGTGCTGGGCAGGAAGGGAAGCCCACAGATGTTTTCTCTCTTGCCTTCCTACCTTTTAGGGGAAAAGTAGGACTAACTTCTAGGTCAGTGGGTGGGGTTACTGATGAATTTGAATTTTTATAAACTTTATAATTATTTCTGAAGTCTTTGTTTTCCTATGGCTAATAAAATGGATCGATTCAACAATTCTAGTTCCACAGGGCACAGAGTATGGAGGCATGAATTCTTCTAGGGGATAAGCTTTATTTTCCTATATCATCATGCTAAATTTGAGCTTATTAGGAAGTGATCACATTATCATATGGGATGCCTTCAACTGCTAGTAATGAAATACCCCAACCCAACTGTATTAAACAACATAAGAATTTATTAGTTCACACAACAAGAAGTTCTGAGTTTGGGTGGCCCTAGGATTAGTTAATACAGTGGTTCAATGATGTCACCAAAGACCCAGTTTCTTTTTAACTTTACTTAGTTCCTTCCTCAGCAAGCCAGCGTCCTTCATGGTTGAATGAAGTGTAACAGGAGGAAGGGATTCCAGGTAGTAGAATGGCATGAGTGAAGGCACACAGTTACAAAGTTGCAGGGCAGTAGAGGAAACAAGGAATTGTTTTATTTGACCAATATATAGGAATTAATGATAGTTTATTGAAAAAGGTATGTTGGGACCAGGAATTGTAGGGCCCTGAATGTGAAACTGAGTTTGGACTTCATTCTACAGACTATTAAGAACCATGCATATATTTTAGCTAATGCAGTGACAGGAGCAGCAAAGTGCTATATGAAGATGAACCCAGCCAGTCAGTAGGGTGGGCCAGAGGTGGCCTAAACCGGGGTTAAGCCTGAAGTGATGACTCCAGCAAGTGGAAATAAAGTTGTGAAATAGGTAGAGGATGGGAGAAGGTCAAGAAAAACTTGGATACAAGTGCTAGTGCAGAAATAGAATTGACAGGGTTTGTCTACGGGATGGGAAAGGGGAGGTGGGTGTCAAATGGATCAGAGATGCCATTGATGCAAATAGGAAACCCAGGAAGGGGTATGGGAAAGAACGTTCTTTGAGCGTATCCTCTACGCTAGGCACAGACATTGGACAACAGCACAGCAATTCACTTCCACCACACATCAGTGAGAGAGGTTAATGACCTCACTTTACAAATGAGGAAACAGGCTAGGGGACAGTCCAAAGAAATGTTCACATGATTAAACAAATGGAATAGCCGGGACTTAAACTGATTTTACATCATTTCAAAACTCATGCTTTGTCTACTCTATGTCTTAAAAGACAAGAAGACTAATTTTGTTTTATTTACTTTGGTCTTCAGCACAAAGGTCCTCAGTGACTCTACATTGCCCTGGAGAGCAAAGTCCAATCACTGTTGCACAACAGACAGAGGCACCGAAACTTGGATCTCAACTTGCTTTTGCAGCTTTATCTTTCACTGCAATCACTTGGTGTCCTACTACATCCACCCCAAAATGATTATTATTTGGAATTTCCCAAGCACACCAGATGCTTTTTTCTTTTTCTCTCTCTACTCCTCATTACATTTTCCCTCCTAGAATGCATTCTCTCAACTTGTCTTCCTGTGGACATTATATCTATCTACTTTCTCTATTAATCTTTTCCTGATTATCCATTTTTACTCACTTTGAACTCCCAAGTACTTTATTCATGGTTTTCTTAGTAACACATTTAAACAATCTTCCTGACAGACCTATAAGATCCTTAAGGGCAGGAATTGGTTTTATCAACCTTTCTATTCCATGCAGAATGTCTTACAAGACTATATGCTTATAGAAGTGAGGGATAGAGAGAGGAAGGAAAGAAAGAAACCAAAAAAGGGAAAGAATAATATAGAAAAATAAAAAGTAACTTGAGGGTTACTTTCCATTATATTTTCAAAGTATAGTTTATACTTATTAATGAGGTATACTTATGAAAGAATGGGAAATAGCCTTTATGAAGGATAACTACTGTAACAGGAATATTTTATTCTAAAGAAGAGAGGGTTAAACATTGGCTTAATTATTATCTTACAATTCATAAAAAATTTTCTACAGGAAATTAAGACCAAACTTTTTCCATGGTCAAAAACATTTTAGCAATAGGAAATTGTTAAATTACATTGGAATACATTCCAGTTTGACTTAAGGAATAGTTAGCTAACATTTCAAAACTGAGAAGATCCTCAATAGTTCTAGAAGAGCATTACTGTAAGGAATGAAGTCATAACGTGAAACCAAATACAAGTGTTCGTAATATCCCTCACAATTCTTTAAAGAATCAATAATAACAATTTATTTTGAGGGATTTTTTCCCTTTGTGATCCATACCCATTCATATTCAACTTATTTGTTTCTATGTCTCTCTCCCTCACTAGGGGCAAGGGCAGGATCCCACTCATCTTTGTTGTCTCAGAGCTCAGCACAGTGCCTGGCACTTGGTCAGCATGTAACCAATGTTTACTACATAAAATTGTATGTACAATGTACAGCCATGACCCAGGCTAAGGAGGTCCCCTGTGCTGAGCCGTATGTACAGCAGGTGAAGCAGGCTGGGAAGTTTGGTAAAATTTAGCTTTTTGTAGCCAATGATTCAAGCAATACACCAATTAGTATTGCTTAGCTTTGGTTTTACTGTTTTATTTTATTTACTGAACACAGTGCTTGCCTTAAATGGCAATAGATAACTACAACATGAATTCTGCCTTTGAGGAGCTTGTTTATTCCAATAAAACCCAGTTTGGGGAAATGTGACCAGATTAAAGGCTATATACCATATAAAGCCGTACTTATACTTTGATTTAAAAATCTGCTGGAAAATGAAGTTTTTTTAATAACAAAGTATGCAGGAAGCAGAAACAGAGGGGTTCATCTTCTGGACAATGTCAAATTGCCTCTGCACATGCCCTCTTTTTGCAGCCATCCAGCTGAAATCGCATGGAATTGTTATGTGCCCATGTTGACTCTTGCATTCTAGTGTGAATGAGTCTTACCTGCACAGATGATTGCCTTCTAGCAATTTAAATTTTAAGCTTTAATTAATGAAAATCTGTGCTGCCTTCTATTAAAAGAGCGTCATGAACTAGCAAAAGGTATAGACATTTACATAAATGCATATCTATTTCTGGCTGGCGGTCTATTTATCTATCCTCTATATTTGGCTTGGAGGATAGTGGGACCATTGGGATTCCATCCCTGGTTTCTCTCTCAGAAGGGCACTTTCCTCTCTCATAGGCGCTGGCTCTTCCTGTTGAAGGCCTGATGGGTGATTCTTCCTGGGGAAAAAGAGGCTGAGCATATTCATTGTCAGTTCCGCCATGGGCTTGCACTCAAGGTTGTTTGATCCAGATATACTAGCCTGTCAGAGCTTTCCTTTTCTGCATTTTCCCTTCTCTTTTTAGTCTAAATGCATTTCAGATATAATCAGCAACCTCTCCTAATCCTAATCAAATTATTACCTCTCTTTGTCCTAAAGTGCACATTTTATATTCCCTTATATTCTTAATATTATTTCAGTTCAGTGCTTTTTTTGCACAATAACCCATCTATTTGAGATTTGAAGTGCACATTTATGTCTCTTGCATTAATCAAATTCTCCCCTGAAAATTTTGTGAATTACATGTAACTATTAACTGAAAAGACATGGTCCCAGCCCCAAGGCATTGAGAATCTGGGTGTTTCTGTTTTTATTTTAAACAAAGAAATGTGTTATCAATTACAAATGCCCTGCATTAGTGAAAGAACTAATATACCATGATCAAAGCTAATCGTGTACCACACGCGCTCAGTGTTCCTGGAAAGTAGGGAAGGAGTGCCCAGTCAGGGTTAGCAGTACACCTGGAGGCTTCCTGGATCCATATGCATATGAAGGACGGTTATGATTGAGTTCTGTTTAAACCATTATAACATCATAGGTGTAATTGTTACCAATATTTTCTAAAGAGTTGCTTTCAATGTGAGGACAAGCTTCAGAGTAGGAATTGGTACCTCTGGAGTCAGTGGGTTTCATCACTAGGAATGTGGCTAGATCACCTTCCTATCTAAGTATTCAATCAGGCATGAATTCAGAGTGCACTTGAATTACGTTTTAAGTAGATATAATGAATACACCAATTATATTCTTTTTGTAAACTAAATTAATGCAGATTTAGTGTTCCTTTATTAAAGTGCTTTTTTTTTTTTTTTTTTTTTGGTAAAGGGAGTTCAGTCAACTGAGACCTTTCTTTTTCAGAAAGCTCTGCTCTGCATAAAGCAGCTACATCATGAGTGAGGGGGGAAAAGATGGGAAGGAAGGCACTAGCCATGGTTTGGGAGAGAAATTGAGTGAGTGAAACTAAGGGCATGTGAAGAGCAGTCAATATCCAGCAACAGCGGCAAAACAGTTTCAATTTTCTGGATTATTAATTCAAATTCACACGCACATGCCAGTTAAAATTAAAGGCCTCTTTTTACTGCACTAGTTTAAATTAAAGATTATATTCTGCTCCACAAGTCTGAATTAAATAGCTTATTTTGCACACCAAGCTCTCATTTTAAAGCTAATAAAGAAAAGACATAGCATGTACGTGCAAGCTCGAGACAGGAAGGGTCTAAATTACTACACCTGTTTCACTTGGGAGCTACTTTATTAGTGTTACAAAACTTGGCTTTCAATTTGGCACTCAGAAGCACATTTAGAACAAGCATTTCTTTGTTTTGACAGAGAAGCCGTGGTAAATGAATGACGTTTGAGCTAGGTGTGAAATGGGAAGGTACAAAATTAACTGGTAAGGTAATTACTGTTCTAATTCTGCATAAACAAGCGTTTTGAAAATCATTAATAGTTCAGGGAAATAATGTTAGTGATTAAATAAGGTGGCTTGCATCACTGAGCACAACTAAGCTCCTTTAATTACATTTGAAAGCGAGGGAAAGCAGCTAATTAAAATTAGCACGAGGCTCCTGAATGACCAGCACTGCATTGTTGCTCTAACCTGCATAATTGTGTGTTTATTAATATGTCTTCATTTTCCCTCTTGAGCATTTAACAAAATTATTTAAAATAACTAATAACCTTTAAGGAGTAAATGTGACTGAATCCAGTTATCAAAATGAATACTGCAGGCCTGACTCAGGTCTGCCATCCATCCCCTTTCCTAAAGCCCGTTAACTGGTGGGAGCCCACTGCTGAAACCCAGCAAAGGGAGGTCCCCACTTTGTGCCTTCGGAGGGTTAGCATCCCTGGCTATGCTCGCACATCATTTCCTTTTTGGGGCTCTGGCTTGGCCCTCCATTGTCTTTTTAAGAGAAAAAGAAATGTAATTTGGACTTAAATGTCTCACTTTTGGACTGTTTTTGGAGTAATTCATTCATTCATGCATTTAATTCATTCATTTGTTCATCAATGTCATTCCTTTAATAAAATTTATCAAGCTTTTAGCACTGTTCCTGGAGTTATAAATGAAAAAGCATGGTCCAGTCATATAATTTGTGGGGCAAAATGAAAATGCAGGGTGTCTTGTGGGAAAATGATTAAGAATTTTATGACAAGGCATTAGGCTAAGTGTGAGGCCGATTGGAACATGGGACCCAGTGCAACTCCACAAGTTTTGCATCTGTGAAGCTCATCTCAATGAGCTTATCAAGTTGTAAGGATAGTACACATGCAAACAGTGACAAGAAAATGTGATTCCTGTACACAATAGTGGGGTGCAGGCAGAGGAATGATTGCCCAACCCCTGGAAAAGATTCTCACCTGTCCTAGATTGAAGATGCTATTTAGATGAGTTACTGCTTGCTTCCACTGAGTACCTCAACCCCTACCAGGCAGAATCAAAATTCAGAACGCTCTTTCCCAAAGTAACCCTGGCCTATTTATCTGGAGATAGGGACTCAATAAAAGAATTTTTAAAAATGTGCTAATAATGTGTTAACTGTTGAATAAATGGAATAAAATATATTTTATATTATATGGGCAAACATTTTTATTGATTGCTTGTAATATTCCAGCAACTCTATGAGGTAAGTAGGATCATTATCCACATTTTACAAATGCCAAATTTGGGGAAGAGAATTTTAGTGATTTTTGCAATGAATGAAGTGACAGCTATATTTGAACTCAAATGGTCTGACTTCAGACCCTGTGTTCTTAATCGCTGTGCTAAACTATGATGGGGGTAAGGGTGATTGATTGGCTAGGTCCCCTTTTCCTGTATTTCAATCTGTGAATATAGACTGGGATCATTTGAGAATATAATATGGTTGTTGCCTATCAATCAAATAATTTTAGACATGAGATGCAGGGGGAATGTGATTATTTTTTAGTTGAGGGACAATATTTGTTGCTTCAGTGTTTGAGTGGAAATTTACACATCAGCAGAAATTTTATGTTAGTGTTGTAATAAGCTTCCCTATGAAGTGGCCCAATGGAGATGGTAACTACTGTCTGGTCCAACCACTCTGGGAAAGACTTAATGCTCCTGAATTTTGTCTTTTGCTAACAAAGGTCTGTCCTCAGGCTAGTTCACATCTGAGAGGAAGGCTGCAGAAAGTTTGAAAGGTTCTTTTGTGTGTTTTAGTTGAGAACATTTCGTTTGCATAAAGTTTACAATAAAGAAGTGATGTGATGTGTAAAGATGAGCCCTCTTTGCCACTCTAGCCTCCAGAATTTTTTTTTTTTTTTTGAGAAGGCATAGCTTCAAGACTTGATACACTCTAAAACCACAAAGGAAGCCTGGATTGGAATAATAAACATTTCCATATAACTGCTCTAAACAAGAATCTTAAAGTTTTTTCTTGCTATTTTGTGTGTGTAAAGGAAGTTGTTTCTGCATTCTCACTCTCAAGTATTTTTTCCCTTTTTAAATCCTATCTGATGTGAGTGGTAAGCCAAATAACACAGCACTCAACGGATTTTTTTTGCAATCATTCCTTTGCAACCACCCATACTTGGGTTCATCTTTGTAGACCCATGTGACCACAGGTCAGATGTATTGACTGGTTGACCACACCAGTTTTTGGTTTTTGTTTGTGTGTTTTTTGTTTTTTTTTTCAGAGAGAGGAAGGGAGAGGGAGAGAGAGAGATGGAAACATCAATGATGAGAGAGTCATTGATCGGCTGCCTCTCGCACGCCCCCGACTGGGGATCAAGCCTGCAACCAGGCAAGTGCCCTGACCGGGAATCTAACCTTGATCCTCTGGATCCTAGGTCGATGCTCAACCGCTGAGCCACACCCAGCCAGGCGACCACACCAGTTTTGATGCTTTTTATTTGTGTGACCACGTGTTTAAAATGAAGGGGTGAGCCTAGGGAGTTGGAGAAAACTGAAGTAGTCTGAGGGATCGCTTAGTGGCTCTCTCTTCTATTGCAGCTGAATTCCAATTAGCACTGGCAATTAAGATTTAGCTGTTCTCTGATATTACAGTTGCATCATTTCATATTAAAAGTTTTGTAAGCTGGTAAGACTAAAAAATCCTGGAACTGTATCATGTCTGACTTTCGCCCTTATTTCCTAAGTTATCCAAACCCATAGCAGCAGATGATAAAGTTTCCTTACTTGGCATATTTAGAAGTCTTTAGCCATTTGCTTAACTGGAAATTAAACCATCAAAAGTCATAAAATTTTAAATGGAGGAGGAACCATTAGGATGATAGATGCTTTTAAATTAAATGAAACATGTGAAGTGTTCATTGATAATCCCAACAATAATATAAGTTCTACTTTTGTATCTCATCCTGTTTTTTAAAATCTATTGCTCAGAGCCCCATAATACTCCCATTCTTCATTTGCTTTATTGATTTTGCTGATTTCAGTTATTGGACTTTTCCAATAACTGATCTGAACACTATTATACTCCCATGTCATTTCCACCGAAGTTTTTCTAACCCGTTGAATGTTGATTGTTTCTCTACAGTGGTTTGAAAAATGTGCTATCAAAGATACTCAGTGTCTTCCCAAGTGTTGACTTCAGTGTTTTTCACTTACTCTTTTTTCTCCTTGGGCTTACTGTATATTTTGACACTGTTGAACATTCCCCGTTTTCTTGATAGGTCCTTCTCCCAGGGCTTCCACAGTCCTCTTGTGCCCTGGTTCTCCTCCTATGTCCCTGACTTACTCTCCTTGATCTCGTCCATGAACTGCATCTTCTTTCCCAATTACTTGGTACAAAATGTACCTCAAAGGTTAGTTTCTGCACACCTTTCCTTGCAGCTGTCATTGACTATATTAGACATGCCAGTAGTGTCCTCTGTGATTTTTCAAAGGATGGCTTTTCATTTACATTACTTATCATCATTTGTAGTGTTTGTGTGATTATGGTGTTCTCAAAAGACGGCTATGTGAGAACAGCATTTGTGTTCACTTTTTCATCATTTTCCCCCTAGCACCTCAGATAGTGGTTGGAATGGAAAAAATCACTTAATAAATATTTGTTGAACAAATAAATGAGCAGCTTTTATGTCTCAAAGTTGTTATTTCATCTGTGCACTGGTCCGACGCCTTCAGCTGCCCACTGGATGCCTATGCTTTAATGTTCCCCATCACCTGAAACTCAACATGTCCAAAAACAATCTGTCATTATTCCTCAGATCCATATCTGTATCCAGCTTCCCAGGTTGTCAGTGGAACTGTTATTTTCCTAGCTACAGAAGTTCTAAATTATAGTCACTCTTGATCCCCTTCTCTTTCTCTTATATACAGTTGCCTTCTGTGCATTTCTATTGGCCTTATATGCATTATCTCATTTAGTTCCCATTACATAAGTATGGGAGACATACACAGGGTGTCCCCCCAAAATGTATACAGGCTTTGAATAATTATAAAGGCAGTGTTTATTAAAATACACGATTTTCAAAATGTAATAGAATCTACAGATATTGTGTGTATACATTTTGGGGATACCCTGTATATATAATAGATATATATTATATAATAGATAATATATATTAGTATATTGGTGTTTTCCTTTTAGAATTGAAAAAAATTGAGGCATAGATAAATTAAATTTCATCAAATTCACATGACTACTAAGTGATGAAGTTGAAATTTAACTGCAAGTAGGTACATCAGACTTCAGAGCTTAGACTCAAGACAATTTTTTATTTTTACTTATTACCTGGAAGTTTTTTTTCCCACTGGCACCACCTGATCCATTTTCTTATCCCCTTGAGACTGCACTATTATAGATTTATCAAAACATTTTTCTTTATTTTTCTCTCTCCTTGCTTTTCATAATGGCCTCAAAATACTATTCTCTACTCTCTAACTTTCCATGAGTCACCAATGTCTTTGAAGTAAGATCCATCTCCTAAATTTTATTTCAGGTCCTCTCCTAGCAACTCTCCAGCTAAATATTTAGTCCAGCTCCAAATATAGCCATAAATATATATTACCTTCTGGCTAAAGGGATTTATTTACCTGCTTCCCCTATTAAGTAATCTGCTTTACCATTTCTGTCTTCTACATAGATGGGTGATCCACTTGCTCCCTTTTGAGTATTAATCATATCCAAAGTCCAATTCACATCTTAGCTTCTTTATGAAGCCTTTCCCAATTGCACCATTTGATAATCTTACCTTTTTCTGAATTTCTTGAAAAACATATCCATAATATTTGTTTTGTATTTGTTTACTAGAATGTCTTGCATATTGTGTCTAACAAATCCTTGTCGAATTAATGTATGCATTATTTTATTTGTGTTCTCCCAATGAGTCTGTAACATTATTAAAGTTAAGGATCATCTCATATGCAAACCTACAAACATTATCTTTGATTATTACTCAGTCAAGACCTCTGACTCCCTACATATTTTATTCTACTTAACTTAAAATTACTCTATTTTATATGGAATAAGAGAACAACTTTCCTCTAATTGACTTTAAGAAATAATTATTGAGCACTTTTTGTGTGTTAAGCTTTGGGAACACAAAGATAAATGTCAACGTTAGAAACAGTCAAACCTGTAGAGAATTTTTGTGAGTTTATTTGAGCCAAACTGTCGACAATTGCAGGGAAGCAAAATCTCAACAAATTGAGAAAATGCTCCAGAGAATTTGCAGTTTTGCACCTTATTTTATACATTACAATCAAGAGAGAAGACATAAATGGGTTACATGAAATCCATTCATGATAGATTAGGGAGGTAGGAGGGGAAAGCACAGTGGGGAAACTTCTGGGATTGGATAAAAGGTAAAATGATAAATACATACTTCTTTTACATCTGCGGGTATAGGGTAGTTAATGGTCAACAATTAACTCAATAACAGTGGGGGGATTTTTGTTCCCCGCAGAGTGATGCCTCTGCTTTGAGGGACCCAGAAAAAGGAAATTACTCTGACATTCTAAAGGTGTGTTATCTTCAATGCAAAAAGACAATAGACAGGCTTAGTTATGAAAATTGACCTTTGTCAGAGAAGATTCTAGCCTAGGACATGACTACCTGCCATAAACTGCTTTTAGTTAGAAAGTTTTAATTTCAGACCATTCTTTGTGGTTACTTTAGGTCCCTGAGTTTGTAAGGCCACCACACTTGCCTTCCCTGAGCTTGTCAGATTTAGTATGTGGCCCCTTTTTGTCCACATAAATAAGACATGGTATCATAAAGTCGAATGTCTCTTAGGGGGAAAGGAAGAGATTCAATTTAGTATAACACAATGAGAGAAGTGCTCATGGCATGATAGGGTTCTCAGAAAACAAAGAAGAGAGGTATTATGTGGATGGTGGTGGTCGTAGGTCTTCACAGAGAAGGAAACTTTTGACTTGTGCATTGAGAGAGAAGTAAGATTTCATTAGGTGAGGAATAAAGGAAAACATTCCGGACAGAGGAAACATCAAGCGCAAAGGCTCAGGGGTGTAATGAGTGTGCATGTTTAGGGAATAGCAAATAGCACAGTATGGCCAAACCTTGGGGGAGAGTGGAAAGAGACAAGTCAGGCAAGGAAGACAAGCCAAATTATATAGCGTCCTGAAAGCCATATAAAGGCTCAGAATTTTAACTGGGAGACAAAGGGAAGTGGCCAAAAGTTTGGGAGCTGGAAATGGCATAATTAGAACTACGCTTTTAAAAGATAATTCTGTTAGGAATGTGGTAGATGATTTCAAGTGTAGGAGACTGGGAGTAGAAAAACCAGCTTGGGTTAATTTTAAATTTAGGCAATAAATGATGAAAACTTAAATTAGGGCTACAACGGTAGGATGGGTTTCAAACCCATTTCAAAGACAGAGTACTTAGGTTCCAAAGATGATGCATCAACTGTAGAATATTGTCAGTTATTTCCCCCCTAATTGTAATGATGGATTTGTAGGTTTGTACTCACTCCCTCCATCATCTACTTCCCTAACATGCAAGAGCACCCAATTATTTCTAAGGCTAAGGTTAAGGGTGGCATACAGTACAAGGCTACAGGAGAGAGGAAAACACTCACAATTCAGTGGACCAAAGTAAGAATAAAGCTGAGACCTTTTCCTCTTTAGCTCTATATTTTAATCAATTCTACACTTGAACAAAAAGAACCACTAGAATAAATGATGAACTAGCTCCCATTAGGATCTCTCATTGCATTTTAGAAAGTTCGTGTCTCAAATTTTGTTGCTAAGTCATATTTCATCAAATGAAATTTCTTTGATAATTCAGTCAATGGTGTGGCCATAATTTTTATTTGCATGACAACTGTAGAAGGTTCACATTCCCGTAACCAGGGCTGGGGGCTGGTGAGAAAAGGGTGGGAGAAGGAAGCTGGGAATAGAGTTTGATTTGATGTTGTAACCATCCTGACACTTTCCACCTCTGGGTACTCATTTTATTTTAAATCTCAATGTCTCATTCCATTAGTGTTTTGATTTTTTAAAAAGGTGTGGGCTCCTTAACCTGTTCTCCATTTCAACATGTTCTTTTTGAGAGCACAGAGCCAGCAAATTACTTAAAACAGCAAAGTGTCATGAATCAATAGTCATAACTTTTCTTCCTATTAATAATGGTTTCTCTCCTGGATCATATCTATATGTCAATCACATCAATAGACTAGAAAAATGATGTTTGGCAACATTACAAAACACAGACATCTTGGAACCTGATTATTTTCTATTTTTAAACTTTCAATACTGAGCTAAAATCGATAATAAATCTAAAAAATAATCAATAAGGATATATTTATTATATTCTGTTAAAATTTTAGCATAAATCTTTCAGTCTTTACAAATTTTGACCTCATTGTGGTGTAGACAGGAGAATTGTAAATTAGGTGTTTTAAAACACATATATTTTTAATGAATCCATGATATAATACAACAATAAATACAACCAAGAATAAAAAGCTAATTTATATTTTATATTTAGATATAATCAAGTCAGGTTAAAACAGACACTTGATGTTTTCCACATTTGATTCAGCATTTATATCTCAGATGAAAAAGTTTCCAATGAATAATAATTTACATGTATATACATTTTAAACAGTAAAAATAGACGGGGTTATATACAGGTTTGCATAAAAAGATGGTGGAATACTAGAAAGCAGTTCAACTGTGAGATGTAAAAACTTAGGAAATTGATATGCAGTTTAAGAAAGATATAAATTATAATTCCATTTAAATTTGCAATAGTTGAGAGATTCTATTGGTATATTCCATGTGTTCTAGTTCTTTTATTGGTAACCTTCATATTTTTCTACATTCACAGGGACTTCAAGTATGTGTTCTGGCTTGAAATATTTTTATCCCTGTTGCTTTTAGGGTAAGTCTGGAAGGGAGTGATTGACCTTACAGAGGCAGCCAGTGAGCCAGACTCTAGTTGAGGAAGGGTCACTTGAGGGTGTTTATTGACCACAAGTTTTCCTCTACCTGTTGACGACGTGAATTTCCAGGTATGGACTGTTCTAATTGATAAACTTGCACAGTAGTATGGACAGGTGATTATGAATTTAGGCTCTGGCATTGCACTGGTTGTGTGATCTCAGGCAGGTAATTTAACCTTTCTTAGCGTTGGTTTTCTCATTTGTAAAATAGAAATCAAATCATTAGAGTTAAAAGACATAAGCTATGCTATATAAAGACAAAATAGCACTGTGTCTGGCACATAGTAACTCTCAAGTGTTAGCTGTCATTAGTATTATGAGCCAGAATTCCACCTCCTTTCTCTAACATTATTGCGGCTTGCTTCTTGATTTTGAGAAACTAGAACTGGGTTTGCTTTCTGTTGGCTGAATAGGTTTCATCTCTTTTTTGTCTTTTTAATTCCGACTTGGTCAGTTTACGTTGTTGCCCAATTATTCTCTTTGCTCTGTCATCTGGGCATGGGCCTCTTGGCGCAAGATTTAGATGAATTCAGCCTCACGGAAGCTCAGACTGCCTTCTCTCTTTTGAACCCATTGTAGCAACGTCAAATCCCATATTTATCTTGGACTCTTTATCTTCTTTCTCTTCCCATATAAAATTCATTTTCAAGTTCAGACAATTCTTTATTACATCATTTACACCTGTCATTTTCTTTCTGATCCCAGGTTCAGACTATTCCTAAGATGCACTTACTTCCCCCCCCCCCCGCATGCAGATGCTATATTAATCTTTCCCAAATGCTGCTTTTCACTTATCACTTTTACTACCCCTTCAAAAACCATTGCCTATGGAAGTAGAGACACTTCACCTGACATTTAAAACCAGAAACACCTCATTGACTTCATTTTTCATCACTACCCTACATTCATCTGTTCATCAAATATTTATTTTTGGCCAGATTCCATAACAGGCATTACAGGAAACTTACAGTTTAATGAAGAGGTTAAAAAAGGCTTCTTCCTATCATGTATGTTCTTATTTCTGTGCTTAAAGGAATCTCCCTTCTTTCCCCTTGCTCCTAGTGCTTGCTTTCCTTCCAGTGCTCCGGAAAATTCTTCTTTCTAGAAGGACTCATGCTCTGTCCACCTAATTCACTGCTGTCATCAGAAAATGTTGCTGCTGACAGCATTCACGCTGTTCTCTAACTCATTGCACTGTCCTCCCCAAAATGACTGGATAAGAGCACCAAGCATCTCTCTTCTCTGCTACTAAGATGGTTCCTCAAATCTTTCTATCACTTTTTCAGAATCTCACAAAGAAAAAATGAAAAGGCATTATAAACAGTTTGATTTCTGAAAGTCTTTTCTGCTTGATTTCCTTGGACTTACTTTTGTTTAGTTTAGGTCCTGAGAACATGGGTAAAAGCTCATTATGATTCTCTGACATTCAGCTCAAGTTTCCTGTATGAGTCAAAACAAACTAAAAGTTTAAACAGTTATTGGGCCCTGGAACATTTACTGAACATATATTATACATAAGAACTCTGCTGGTTGTTCTGGGAGAATACTGGATGAACAAGAGGGAGTTTCTAACCCATGTTTTTCTAGAGTTAAGGCAGGGAGTAGATATTAATTTCATGGAGTAGAGAGATAAAAAAATAACCGGCATCAATGTGAGTTCTGTGAATTCTGTCTCTCATACACTTCTTAATAACCATTCGCTTAATGTGTATTCACAATAAACAATTATTGTTAGTGCCTATACCATGCTCACATTTGTTCTTTTTTTTATTGTTCAAAATATTACAGATGTCCTCTTTTTTCCCATTGACCCCTTCCACCCCACACCCCTCCCCAGGCCTTCACCACACTATTGTCTAGGTCCATGGGTTATGCATATGTTCTTAACGGGCTTCTCAGCTTCAGGCTCCCACGTTCTCTCCTACCCCAGCCAGAAGAGTTTTTTTTTTTTTTTTCAAAGGGAAGCTGCAATTTATTTATTTATTTTTTAAATATATCTTTATTGATTTCAGAGAGAGGAAAGGAGAGGCAGAGAGAGAGATAGAAACATCAATGATGAGAGAGTCATTGATCGAGCCCACAACCCGGGCATGTGCCCTGACCGGGAATCGAACCCCGATTGCCTGGATCCTAGGCTGACGCTCAACCGCTGAGCCACGCCCGGCCTGGCAGAAGAGTTTTCTTAACATAAAACTCGTATCAGGTCTATTGTGCTCTTCTCCTCTTTCAAAATCTCTTGGACTACCCAAATATTCAAACTCCTTACCCTGGCTTGCTGTGTCTTTCAAAATATGATTCCCTAACATCATGTTTGTCCATTTAATAGATATTTACTGATACCCAGTAGGCACCAGGTAATATTTGAAGGCCTGATATATAATGTATTCTTAAATTTGAGGTCCTTGCCTTTCAGGATGAGTCAAAACAATAAATAATTATCAAGAGATTAGATGATTTTAGAAAAAGTTGATTCTGTAAAAATTAATTTGAAAACTTTGAGGAGATTAAATAAAGATGCTAACAATTCAGGTGTAGATAAGATAGATATAAAAAATTGGGAAAAACACAATAAAATCTGCATTCAGATTACTTCAAAATTGTCTTTAAATTCTTTCTCTACTCCAAAACTAAACTCCCCAAACCTCTGGACATCGAGGGCATGATACTAAGTGAAACAAGTCAGAGAAAGACAAATGCTGTATAATCTCACTTATACGCAGAATATAAAATAAAACTCAGAAAAAGAGATCAGATTTGTAGCTACCAGAGGTGGGGGTGGGAAGTGGGGGGAAATTGGGTGGAGATGGTTAAAGGATAAACTTCCAGTTGTGAGATAAGTAAGTCCTGGGATGTAATGTACAACATGATGACTGTGTTTAACAATGTTATGTGGTATATTGAAAAGTTGCTAAGAGAGTTGATCCTAAAAGTTCTCATCATAAGGGAAATGTATATATATATATGCATATATATTTAAATCTATATATATTTCAATAATGGATGTTAACAAAACTAATTGCGGTAATCATTTCATAATATATGTAAGTCAAGTCATTATGATGTACATTTAAACTTATACAGTACTCTGTCAATTATATCTCAATAGAATTGAAAGAAAAAGTAAAAAATTAAAAAAAGTAAAAATATCAGTGAATTAAAAAAAATCTAAATTAGAAATTGTTAATGATGTATTACAGATATGACTTACACAACAGAGAGAAGACAAAATCCCAATAAGTAAATTCACTTTCAAAGAAGAGCTCTTATTCCCTACATCCGAAAATTGATAAATTAACATATATTTATGGTTTAAATTAAATAAAGTGTTTAGGGTGGTTCCTGATACCATCTTTAATGGTTCCTCACTTAAATATAATTTTTAATCAACTGATCAAATATAAACTCCAAATCTTATTGTATAATGAACTTCTACTGTACTGACAAGATCTTAAAAAATAAGGCAAGCTGAAGTCATGAAGGTCAACACGGGGGTGCTTACTGGGACAGTATTAGCTTGGGTGATCAGTAAAACCCTTTTTTTGGCACCACCCTCAGGGCCTTTAGTTGCCCATTCAGATGCTTTAACATGCGGTGCTCTCTCTTCTGATCCTTAATCTTTATACATACTGTTCTTCTCCCTAGATATTCGAATTGATTTCCACTCTTTTCTTTTCCTTGGCTGGTGCCTATGTTCTAGTAGATTCAATTGAGATATTTCATTCTCCTGGAAGTTTTTGCTGCCTTCACCAAATCTAGATGAGGTGTCCTTCTTATGTGGTCCTATTATTTCCCACACTGTGTTCTATTTGCCTTTTACTCTTTTGCATTCCCTGGCACACTAAGCTTGGGAGGACCATGGTCTTGAGGTATTTTATTTCCTCCTGTATCCCCAGTACATAGCCTAGTGCTTGACAAATAATGCTTTTCAAAGACATATTTATAAAAAATGCATGTATTACAACAAATGGGTAAGTTCAAGATGAAAGAAGAGGCAGACTTACCTAAATCAGTGAGTAGCATGAACAAACATTTAACAATTTTGAACAACTTTCTGCAACATAGAGGAAGAACCATATAATACTTTTGAAGGAACCACTAAGCACTATGTTACAACTTTATAATTGGTAGGATATACTAAATACACTATCTATATCCAATTGAGAGGTGTGTTTTTTCTGGAATGGCGTCAATTTTAGTTGTCGGGACTGTAGTGAAGACATGGCAGAGGGATAAATATTATTATAAGAGAAAATCTTATCTTGGTTGTTTTAACAATTTTGGTCAGGAAAAATGTTTGGCACTATAATTACTAATTTATTGTTAGAAGAGAAAAATTTCTATGCACCAAACCCTTTTTTTTTTTTTTTTTTTAAGGCAAAGAAAGCCCGTTAGTTATTCTAAAATGCAGATTATAAAGTGCCAAAGTTTCAGATTTTAATTCTTTTTTTAAATATGTTTTTTATTTTTTATTGATTTTTAGAGAGAGGATGGGAGAGGGAGAGAGAGATAGAAACATCCATGAGAGAGAAACATTGATTTGTTCCTTCCTGCACACCCCCTACTGGGTGGGGATCAAGCCTGGAACCCCAGCATATGCCCTGACCTGGAGTTGAACTGTGACCTCTTGGTGCATGGGATGACACTTAACCAACTGAGCCACACTCGCCGGGCCAGATTTTAATTCTTTAACTTGAATACTATTAGCTCTAATCAGCTGACCTACCTCTGTGAACTTTATTCATAGTGAAAGAAAGTCCAGAACTCAATAATGATTTTAACTAGCTGAGAAGAGAGGTAAAATGAGTAGATTTATAAATATACTGATATGGGAGCAAAATAGAAAGAAAATATTTCTTAAACTACACTGAAAAACTATTCATTATATGTTGAAATTTAATATAAAATGGAGCCACTAGAAACTTCTGCCTGAGAGGATTCATTTACTGAAGTACCAATGCAAACTCGGAAGAAGTCATCTCGGCTCTAAGAGCACCTCTCAGTGTGAGTCCTCAGGGGAAGCATTAGATCAAGACTTCAGTGTGCTATCCACAATTCATTCATATGCCCATCTCATTGTACCCCAGCATCATCTGTGTAGTACATGTAAAAGGCAGTCTTAGCTGTCATCTGCTAGCACCATATAAAAATGGGCATTTCTAAAGCATCTTGCCTTCAATGGATGCTAAAAGTGCTGTTTTTTATTTTTATTTTTTAATTTTTGCTATGATATTCTTAATTAGATTTACAGACAATTTATAAATCTTTTTGTTTGTGGCCATGACTATAAAAGCAGATTTTCTTTTTAGGCACCTGGAGTACTTTGATTAAAAAAACCTGCAGTCACATATTTGTATTATTTGGAGCTATAATTTGGCAGGATTCAAAATGTACATGTTTTCACTCCTCCCAGACGTGAGGAGAAAAGACTCAGAGAAAACACTTTCCGCTCGTATAGGGAAAGATACAGGGAAGATCAGGTACCTTTTTAATGTGTCTCTTCTCCCACTAAAACCCTGATGTTAGAGGACATTGACTAGTGACAAACAGTGCAATTTTCTTTGTATGTGAACTAGAGCATTTCGGCTAAAAGCTTAAAGGAGCTTATAGGTAAGATGTCTCGGCAAGAGTTTCTCCCCTGAAAGAATACAACTTAATAAATGTGCAGTGGCTCTGTTTGGACCCCCTACCTGTCTTGAAATACAAAATCACAGTCTGTCTGCTGCCTTAAACCCATGCCTCACACACGCATGAGCTGTCCCCCTCTGAGGCTCACTGGAGTGTATTTCATTAGAACCTCTTCGTGGCATCCTGAACCTGATTGTAATGAATGGGTTGAACTCTGAAAGCACTGGGCACTGACCTCCCATCTACTGATATCCTAAATCAGGCCATTAGAGGATTCCACAAGAAAAAGCATGCTGTTTATAGGTTAATTTATCTCTCATTTGGTTCAACGAGATGTGTGCTTATAAAGGTCCCCTAATTGAATCTTATAGATGCCACAGAGATCTTTCCACTTTAAGGAAGTCTTTGGGAATAAATACAGTCAGTTCCCCATTATCTATGGTAATGGGGGCCTGGCCGGCACGGATGAGCATAATACTGAGGCAGTCCTCTATCCTCATTTATGTGATTAATTTTAAACCTCCATGCCCATCAAATATTGAACCAGAACTGCTACAGTGGCTGATCTTGGTCACTTTTCCATTTATTTTGGCTGATAACCCTTCCATCAAAATGCTATAAACAAATAAAGGAGGCTCACTGCCTGATGACCGTGTGTATCTCTATAAAACATGGAGTAGAAACTGATGGAGACAGATGTAGGAACTTCCTTGATTAATGACAGGGTGCCATTAGACAAGGGAAGCTTCCACAGGCATCTATAGCGTATGCACATTGTAGGGGCCTGAAACCAATAATAATCATGATAATGACAGTGCCCGTTTATGGAGCTATCACTCTGCAGCAAGTACTTTGACTAAACATTCACATTCATGTATTTAATCTTCACAGAAAATTGTTGAGGTTGGGGCAATTGTTATCAGAAACTAAGGCTTAATGGAAATTAAATGCTCGCTATGCATGCAGTGCTAGTGAGAAGCTGGTGGGGACTGCAAGCCAGGCATGCTCTTCTAGAATTGGCACACCCACCCTCCGTCTCCTTAGCCTGTGAGGCTCTCAGGACCCATCCTCCATGAGGCCTGTGACATTTGCTTGCTTGCCACCCCTTTGACACTCATCCCCCTTCTCTCTCCACATCTTGACCCAAAATTTTTTAGAGGTTGACCGGCATCTACAAGTTCCTGGTAGTGAAATATCATGAATGGTGCTGGTGCATGAAATGACCCCCTTTTCACTAAAAAATGATCATCTATATCCTACTGCCTGGGAAATCATCTCTGCCTTACGTTGATGCCTTTTTAATTCTCTATATGCCTTGCTCCTATTGCTAGAGCTAACTTATAAATGCTTCATCTTTTCCCTGTAAGTTTTTCTTTTTCTTTTTGATGTTTCAACTACATGGAACACTTATATCAATATTTTACTAAATTGTTGCTATGAGGAAAGAGCATACTAATCACCTAGAACACCATTCTTTAATATGATGCTATCACCGTACACTTGGCAGCAATTTTTAAATATTTGAAGGTTTGTGCTTCTAGTACTTAATTCATTTATCACCTACCTTTAAGGGATAATTGTGGGAGCATAATTTTAGCAACATCATTATGCCTGTTGATATAATCCAGAGCCGGTGCCGTGGTGCAGCCCCTGATTATATGTTCAATTAACTTCCACATGTTGTTGGCACCTCTCATCCACCAGGTTTTCTTGTGTTGGATACTTGCAATAATTTATAGCAAAAATAGTCCTGCCAAGAATTGTCACAGCAACTCTGTGGCCTTACAAACTCACACGTACAAGTGACATACATAATTGTTTTCTTATCTGCATTTTTGGTAAAGAAAGCACTGGTCTTGGGAATCAGAGTCCTGATTTTTGGTCTGAGTTTCATGTGATTTTGGGCAAGTCACTAACTTTTCCTGGGAACTATGTCATTTGGGATGAAGTGAATATGAAAGTGTTTGGCCTGCCTAACCTCACAAGATTATTATGAAGTTAAGTTGGAATAATATATTTGAAAGCACTCTTAAACCTGTAAAGCAGGGGCAAAATCTGATATGTGATCTCTTAGTCCTGACATGTATTTTCCTGATGTTATAGTCATACACACTAACAAACACTTTTACTTTCCATCTTAAGTTGGTGCAGTTGAACAATTTTTATCCATGTTTTCATAGTAGAAAAAAGCTATTTCCACAGTTATACTATATGTAAGTTCTCTAAAGGCAGAGACAAATGTCATACCTCTTTGTTTCCTCCATGAAGCATAGACATGGGGAAGTGTTTTAACTTAAAGCACTTCAACTAGATTGCTTGCAGGTTGCTTGGTTTGAAAAATATACATTGTTGGCATTAACTTGCCCCTTCTGTGGTCTTTCTGTGTTAGGTTTATGAAATTAGAACTTTCTAGTACTGTGTAGTGCTTTGTTATGGAGGCAATGGGGTGAGAATATGACTTTTAGTCCACATAGGGGCATTTTAGAAGAACAAATTATAACCACAAAGGCCTCCTTTTTGATAATATCCCCATACAGGAGAGCTGTTCCCACATTTCCATTTTGCTGATATAATCATTTGGTTTATATCAGGTTTTGTTGTTGTTTTTTTTTGAGTGAAAACTTGAGTGCCAAATGTGAAACTAATAAACAAAGATCCTACCTTCCAAGAGGAAGAGGAATACAAGGGAATAGAGATGCAGCTGGGTTATAAGGTACCTGTGGGAATTTCAAAACAAAATCTTCTGGAGTGAACAAATTAGGAAAAGACACCACTTCTGAGTGGTAACAGCCCCATGCCAGGGCCTTTAACTTGGAGACTGGAGTCCAGGCTTGTTTCAGTTGCTACTGACTGTCTCCGGTGGTGTCTTTTTTCAGGGTACAAACTTCATAGGGACACACATTGGCCCTGTACATAAGGTTTAGAGTGTCTGCTCTGGGTCCTTGCTTTTGGAGAAAAGAAGAAGAAAAAAAGAGGGTACTGTCCCTCACTGCTGAAGAATCAGGCATCATTGGGAGGGAGGGGTCACCTTCTCCTAATGGGAAAACAAACCTCCTGGTTTTATCTGTGCGGGACTCTGGGTAAGAAAAGCAGAGGCTAAGTGGACCTTGTCCTGGGGCCCATTGATATTTAGGGCGTGACTCCGGGTATAAGAAGCCAAGTATCTCTGGAAATAGAATAATCAGCATTAATTCATTCCACAAATACTTATTGTGTATACAATGTGCCACATCCTGGCAATGCAGCAGTGATCAATTGTACAAATCAATTTATCTGCCTGAATATTTCTCCACAACCTGTCCACCTCTCGACCTTAACCTTGAGGTCTTAGTTGAAATGCCTTTTTTTCACCCTCCCAACCCAAGCTCCTATACGTTTCTAGGGCTTCTTTGCTCTCTTACATAACATTCTCTACTTTTGTAATTACTAGTGCAATGGCCTTCTCTGCTAGACTGGAAGTTATAGGAGATTAGGGCCGTAGCTGCTGGAGCTCTGGGGCCTAGCCAAGTGCCTAAGCCCTCAATAGGTGCTGGTTGATCAGTGAATGAATGAATGAGTGAATGAATGAATGAATGGCTACTAACTATAAGGCCCGATTAATTCACTTTTTGATAAATCTTGGTGAAAACACTATTATACATTTCAAGGGGAGGTGTTTATCAACCCTTGAAATCTAATGAACTTTTAAAAAAATCATTGAGGCTTCCTGCTTAGAGTTCTTCCTATAATCCCTAATGAAGAGATCTTTTTTTAAGAAATGTATTTTAAATCAGAATATCAGAAGAAAAAAAGTCTTGTCAAGGGTTTTAATAATAGCATAGCCATCTTATATGACAAAAAGGGAATCTCAGAATCTCGTTCATGGGGGTGATTTATATGATTAACTGTGGCCTGCTGCTGCAATACAGTGATAGTGATAAGTAACAATGCGTTGGGATATTTTAATTGTCAAGAGGCAGTTTCTCTGGCCTTTGATTGATCATGGTCACTGTAATCGTGACTGAAACCTTTCATTAACCTTTTAATATGTAATTTCTTGTTTTGAGGTAACACCATTATAAGCCCCGTTTCCATGAACAATACAATAGGCATTCTTTCAAAATGCACCTAAACATCCTGTGGCTGCAGAACAGGGGAGCAGAAAGTAACATTTTCTCTAAGCCAATCTGGAAAAAAACAAAAGGACTTCAAAAAGCCTTTGCCGTCTCCCCTCCTAGGGAGGTCTTATCACGATGTGGGGACACCCAGTGAGTATAATGTTCTAAAGACCCATAAAACATTATTTGACATGAAAATTTTGCCTCGCCTATGAGCTGCCGCTAATGAATTACATATGATGCAAGAAGCAGCGTGGCTGAAATATTTTTATTAATACTAATAATATTTTTTGCTTATACAGCAGCTTTCATTGGTGAAAACTGAGTTGGAAAGGAAGCTTTAAAGGCATATGGGGGCAAAATTACTGGCTCATAACTTTTAGACTTGCTGCTGCCCCTTCACCACAGTGGAGGCTGAGGTCTGGGTGCAAAGCTGGGCCATGCACCTCAAAAAATTTTGGTAGCCGAAGATTCCTGACCGTCCATATTCCACAGGAAGACGGAGTAAAGTGTTTTTGTTTGCTTGTTTTTAAGGAGCTACAAATAGGTCTTTGTTTCCTTATGGTGTGAAGTTCAACAAGTCCCCCTGGAGAAAGGGTGGTGATGACAGCTGATGCGATGCTGTGGGGGCCCCATCGGCAGAGCTGATCGTGTACCTGGCATTGCTGTAAGCGCTGACACGCACACCTGTAATTCCCACAACCTCCTTGTGAAATAGGTGTTATATTTATTTTATATATGGGGTGCTGAGGCACAGGGAGGTTGGGCAACTGTCCCATTTGCGCAGACTCCTGCTAGGAAATGTTCCCACCTCTGACCAACCCTGTGACCCCTCCAGGTTGTAGCCTGAAGAGAGCAGGGTAACCTGGGCAACTGTTTTGCTGGTTCCCCCTCATGAGAACATGCTCTGTCTTTTGGCACTTCATGCAAATTCCCTGCATTCTATTCCTCTGATACATGTGCTTTCCTCAGTTCCCCGAACAGATCGCGATCTCCATGGCGATGAGGAATTGCGTTTACATTTATAAAACGTATCTCGGGTTTTGGTAACTAAAAACCAGGTCATATATTTTAATCAGGGCATAAGTTGTTTTCTCATGGAGACAATGATAAAGAATTTTGAAATCAGGGCCATTCTGGTAGATGCAGGACATACGTCTCCACAACAATTGCACTTTCGTTTATAGGAAAAACCAGGAGGAGAGTAGTCAGCTGTCGTTTTTGAGGGGGAGAGGGGTGCATTTTGCTCAAGAGGTGAGGCCTGGTACTCGCTTTATGAGCCAGTTACACTCCAGGGAATTTTGTTTAAGATAATACAAAATCCAGAATGTAGAATTTATTTATTTTAATGTAAAAATATACCTTTTAATTTATACCTCTATGGAAGGTTGTTTATACCTGAGTCAGGGCATCCAGGAAACCAATTAAGCAATCTGAGCAGTCTGGAGAAATGGAATAGGGTGTCTGCCAAAGGTCATGTTGAACATGCAAAATTATTCTGAGTCCCTTAATCTATAGAAAGTATCTTCTACGTGGCCTGTACCTTGGGCCCAATGTATAGAGTTTAACGTCTACTGGATAGCCCTGAAGAGATATAAAGTCTATTATTCAACCTTCCCTTTTAAAATATATATTGTTTTCAGAGACTTTCAAACAACCTCAGTCATTTCACCAACAACCCATCTCTTACTCTCTATTTCTGAAGTCATAGAATAGGGTTTCTCTGACAGTATTACAGGGGTTACCATGTGTTTTATGTGGCCTGATAACCTGTAGAATGCATATTAATCTCAGTAGCAGCACATCAAAAATCAAGTGGATTAATTCCTGTCCAGGAATCCACAACTGGCATAGTACCTCCATTTTTGTTGGTTGTGTTACCTTCAACTTCAAAAGTTAACCTTCCAGATAGGTTAGCAGAGTGTGGTGCCAGAAGGGGAAGAAATGGGGTATGGAATCTGAACACTTGAGTTTAGCAACTTAGCTCTGTTTATTTCTTAGCTTGACCCCCATCAGCTCACTGACCCTCTTTGAACCCTACTTTCCTTATGATAATAATGACTACCTTATAAAACAAAAGAAGATAATGAATGTGAACGTGCCCAAGAAGTGTCCAATAGCAAAAACAAGATAGTTCAATACTTTGATTTATACCTTTTTAAGCACATGAATGTGTAGGACACTTTCAATTTATACCTTTTTAAGCACATGAATGTGTAGGACACTTTCAATTGCAAGTGACAGCTCAACACAAACTGGTTAAGATACAACAACTTATTGGATTAAGTACAGTCAGTTCTGCTATAACCTGACATATGGATTTCTGAAAATGAGTGTATATGGTGGAGGTTATGGGTATAATTGTCTAAACCAGAACTGTCTAATAGAAATATAATGTTAGGAAAAAATGCAAGCTACGTATGCAATTTAAAATTTTCTATAGAGATGTTAAAAAGAAGAAACAAAAAGTTAATCTGAAGATATTTTATTCATCCATATATCCTAAATATTCTTTTAGCATATAATCAATATAAATTTATTAATAGCTGTTTTACATTCTTTTTTTCTTTTCACAAGTAAAAGAATGTAAAGGACTGTATTTTCCATTTCTAGCATATCTCAATTTAAGCAGCCCCATTTTAAGTTGTCGCTTTTGGCTAGAAGCAACTGTATCGGGCAATGACAGTCTACAGCCTGGGTCACATACCATCACTTGGAGCAAGAGCTGGTGTTCAGTCCCAAGGCTTCACCAATTGAAATTTGGGTAACAAGTGAATGGAAATTAGTATTTATTTTTTAGAAAAGAGAGAATAAAATTTTTTAGAGACAAAATCATTTTTACTGTCATCATCATCATTATTCTCACCTCCACAAAATCTAACTTCCAAGGAATTAAAATGCCTAATCTCCAGGCCATTTTAGTGAAAAGGTAGCAGTTACACGAGAGAATGCTGGCCTGAGGTTTGGGAGATGGGATTTTTGACCCACCTCTATTAGCCCTACTAGCTGTCTGACTGAGCTGACCAAGTTCTCTGGTCTTCATTCTTCATCTGTAATATAAAAGAGTTAGAATAGGTGTTTTCTAAGGTGTTATTGCAACTCTAATATTGTTAAAATCAGTTTTATTAAGTTATAATTTAAATATAATAAAATGTGCCCATTTTAATATATATTTCAATGATTTTTAACAAATTTAATATCCTTGTAACTACCAGCACACTCAAGATATAGAAAACATTTCCATGTCCTCAAAATGCTGCTTTGTACTACTTTCCAGGCAATATTCTGTGGATAGATATTTTGTTTTTCTTTGTAGTTTCTGGATCAAGTAACTTCCAGGCATGGCTGAAATCAGAGCTGAAATGGATTTGGATGGGTTTTCTGGCCAAATAGTAAGTGTATTTTTAAGGTTATAGGAAGCTGTCAAACTGTTTTTGAAGTGTTTGTACCTCTTTATACCAACAATGTATGAGAATTCCAGGTGCTTCATATCCTTGCCAAGACTTGTTATTGTCAGTCTTTTTAATTTTAACCATTCTAATATGTGTGTAGTGGTATATCATTGTAGTTTTAATTTGCATTTTTCAGATGACCTAACAATAATAAACCTTTTTCTATGTGCTTATTAGCCATTTTATATAACATCTTTTGTGAAGTGTCTGTTCAAATCTTTTGCTCATTTAAAAAACTGAGTTGTTTTTCTTCTTATTTGTCAGCTATAGGTATACAAACATTTTTTAATCTTTAACTTGTATTTTATTTTTTAATGGCATGTTTAGAAGAGCAAAGACTTAAACTTGGAGTCCAATTTATCATTTTTCTTCTATGATTTTTGTGTTTTGTGTCTTAATCTAAGAAATTTTTAGCTACCTTAAGGAATATTTTATCCTATACTTGTCTATACATTTAAGCCTATTGTCTATTTTTATTTAATTTTGTGTATGGTGTGAGATAAGGTTACAGATTCACTTTATTCCAAAGAGATATCTAATTGCTCTATTTTTTAAAATATTTTCCTCATTGAATTATCCATGTGGCTCATATATATGTAAAATATATCATATAATAAGTTATCTACATAAAAGTTATATGCATCAAGTAATACTATAATATTATATATTTTATATATTTGTACTTATTGTTATAGTAATGTTACTTGTTACTATTATATTAATGTTACTTATTAATATAACAATAAATAATAATACATAAATTACATAATGTATTATAATAAAATAACTTTATGTGTATATGAAATAAACTTCTATAAAATGTTTATTCCATAGATTATTATTATTATTGTGTCTTTTGTTTAAAGCAACTTGGAATGAAAGAGTTGAGCCCGAGCCTCCTTTCTGAATGCAGTAGCGAGGAGTTAGAGGATGGTCATGTGTCTGGAGCCTTGCTTACTAACTCCGGCTCACACTTTTGTGCAGGAACCAACCATGTGAGGATGGAATGTTCTATGGGTCTTACCTGGAAGTAACTACCAGTCAGACTCCAAGGTTTGGGCTTCTGGCTGTTCTTTCTCCCTTCGCCTCCGTATCCTCTCATTTAAAGTTTTTTGGAACATGGCCATCATGCTGATTTCATGGACTTATCCCCAAATATATAGTGCTTTATACACAACTAGAACCGTAAGATGAAAATATTGTAAAACTATTCATACTAGACTGGTAAGGAAGACAGTTTTTTCTATCTTTAGTAGCCTTAAAAATAATCTATGTGTACTTTTGGATAACGTACACTCCACGAGTTAGGATGTATCTTGTTTTGAAATTTCCTTGGCAGAAAAATGGTAAACTGAGCCACCCCATCACGATTTTTATCATTGCTTGTGTTTATTTTGCGCTGTAGTAAGCGGGTGCCTTGCCCTCAGGGGGGCGGCTTTGATTCTTGCAGTGCTTGTTTGCTTCTAACTGCTTCTTTGCACCCTGTCCTTGACTTCGTAACCCTGGGGGACCCCGCTTGCCAATTGGCTTTTGGCAGAATGAGATATCTTCATCTCTGAGGTCACGTTTCAGGCTTTTGTTCACGCACAAGTTCTGTTTGGATTTATCCTCGGTGTGTCTACTTGAATATTCAAAAAGTCATCAGCTAGTCTAATTTGTTTTTTTTTTAGCCATGTAAAAGACTGATTTGCTTTGACAGGTGGATCAGAAACAGAATTGGAGCTATTTTATCTGGACCTAATTAAACAACCTTCATTACCGGCAGATATATGTTTGTGACTTAAAATTAGCATGATTGGAATTAAAACTCAAAATATAAGGCATTGAATTCAGATATGGCTGGGTTAAAAATAAATTCCATACATTTTAAACGCAGCAAGTCTGGCTTTTAAATATCCTATAGTGATGAATTCCACTTAGGTGTGTATATATGTGTGTGTGTGTGTGCACATGCACACGAGTGTGGCTGTAGATATCAGTAAAGATATGGTCCATATTTATGGACCAGTTTCAGAGCAGCTTTCCAAAATATTTTTAAAACCTCATTTCTTCTCCTCCCCTTTAACCTCCAAGCATTAAACTCAGCCTTGAGGATTGTATGTAGCTTTCTTTGGCTTCAAAGGTTACATTCTCTAATCAAATTATTTCTATTCATCATTGTCGAGTTTCTGAGATCTTGTGATTGCCTTTTATTATAGGTATCTTGATTGTATGCAGATGTATATATATATATACATATATATAGTGGAACCTGCTTAAAATGTTCTTCAACATGTAACGTTTAAAATCATATTAGATTTTTCTTATAGTATTTTATTTCCTTAATATTTTGAGAAATATTTTAAGGTATTTTTTTGTTTATATTCATATATGTACACACACATATACATAGACACATGCATATATACATAGTATATTTTTGTAGTTGTAGTGGTGCATTCTGGATAATGATGGGAATTTAGTAATTATCAAATAATTATAAAATATAAGTATACATTTTTGTCTTTCCTTAGACTTTTTGAGTTATTATGCACTGAGTTATATGAGCCAGATCTTACCTTATGAAGAAAAATAGAAGGTTGAATAAAACATATTGACATTTCTGTTCAACATTAAGACTGCAGGAATTATGGTGGATTCCTTTTCCTAACAAACATTAATATGAGATTCCTGGTGTGATGAGAACTGGATATCAAGAATCTAATCCCTCCCCTTGCCTTTGTGCATCAGAAACCCTCTCCAAATTATTAAAATTCCAGGTCTTTTGTGATACCTCTTGATGCACAGTTATAATTTTAACTGCTTTAAGATACAAGCAAGAGCCTCCTTATGTACCTAACTTTAAAAAATAAAATATAAAATAAAGCATTTGTGTTTATCCATGCCCTTTTAAAAATGAAAAATTTCCAGATGATCTTTTCTTTTTTATGCTTTTCCAGAATCAAAACAACAGTTCCTGCGTGTGTTTGTGGCCTTTGTTTGGATTTGCCCAGCTCTTCTTGTTATTGACGAGGAGTCTAGTTCATCCATGGCTCCTGATTTTTGTTCAATCATTCCCTTCCTGGAAAAGGGGTCCTGACTCAACACGTGCTCAGTGGTAGGCGTTGCTTTCATTCGTTTTCCGAGTGGAGTTACTAATTTTCTATGTACACTGTCACCATCTTTAAGTCCTTCTTGAATTCCAATTTGTACGTATCTGAACTTTAAGCAGTTGGAATTTGAGAGCATTAGAATGAGCTAATTGGCCAAATTTGAAGTGTAAGTTCTTGGATTTATCTTCCTCTTCATTACAGGCAGGTGTGCCACCTTATATAAAGGTATTTACCTTTCTTTCCTTCCCTCTCCTTAGTGCAATGAGGATTATGACAATGTCTGCACCCAAGCTTACTGATGTTGCACAGCAAATCCCTTAGTTTTGGAAGGATCTCCAAAGAACTGGCTGCATTTAGTGAGATGCCGGACAAGGGATTTCTAGATGGTTGCCTTAAGCCCATCAATATACGAAAGGTTGTGTGTGTGTAAAAATCCTATCTGCTTTCCTTTGTCAAAGCCTGTCACATCTCATAGCATTCAAAACTGTGATAAATTTGTGTCATTTTTGAGATAGACAAATGTAAGTTTGAATCCTTGCCTCTTACTTTGCGTGCTTTGTGACCCTGGTCAAGTTACTTAATGTCACTAAGCTTCCCTTTCCTCATCTGTAAAATCCGGGTAAGCACAGTCCCTCGTGCAAGAAGTGGGGATTAAATAAAGGAAGCAGAGTGTGACGGTTGGGAGCACAGAGGCTGGGCTGGGTGGCCAAAGTGCCATGGATTTTTGTGCAATTCGTTTAACCTTTCATTGCTTCAGTTTCCTCATTTAAGCATGTGCATTGTAAGCACCTACTCACAGATTTGTGAGAATTAAAGTAGATAATAACTTTAAAGCACTTGTAACCATACTTGATTATAGGATGGGTTAAGGTACCTACCTCCTTTAGCTTTCATTCTAGTGGGTGAAATAAGACATTTAAAAAAAGCAAAGAAATATATGTAATAAGGGCAATGGAGAAAAATAAAGCAGAGAAATTAGATAAGCCAGGTAACAGGAGGGGTACAATTTAAAATAGGATTGTCAGCATGGGCTCACTTGGAAGGTGGCCAAAGACCTAAAGGTGGGGACGATCAAGCCTTGTGGCCAAGGAAACAGTGAGTACACTCGAAACCTCTGTGACAGGAGACTTGGAGTAAGCAGGGTAACAATAGAGAGTGTCGAGACTAGAGAGAAAATAAGGGTCAGCTCAGAGGGTCTCATAGGCTAGCTCCAATTGGGAGTTTGGTTTTTACTCTGAATGACATAGAGGGCTGCTACAGGGTTTCGAGTAGAAGAGTGACATGATCTGACACATTCTATAAGGAACACCATGGCGGTTAAGTTGAGAATTGACCATAGTGAACAAGGGATAAAGTATGGAGAGCAGTTAGAGCTATAGCTATAGCTATAAACCAGATGAGGGATGAAGGGGCCTGAGATCACGATGGTCCTGGGGGGGGGTGGGGGGAGAAGTGAGCAGAATGTGGATATACTTTGAAAGTGCTTCTGTTGGAATTTGCCATCATCATTAAATGAGATGATCCATAATTTCTTTGGAACATTAACTGCTATAGAGTAAACATTTATCAAATGGTAGACTGTTGTTATTAACAAGAAAACTGGTATCAGTCTGAAATTTTCTTTGTGAGTTTGAGTGGAAACTGAGGCTTCCCAAATGCCTCAGGGAGATTTAAGTATGATGTCAGGAAAGACTTCACTCAAATATACAGAATGCCTGTGAAGCCTTGAGTGAAATATCTAAGGAGATTTGAATACTACTTCTCCAAATCCTTTCATGTAGGAAACTACTTATGCAGAATTTTCTTAGCTGAAGAATTCATTAGATCAGGAGTAGGCAAAACTATAACCTGGGGGCCAAATCTAGCCTGCCTCCTGTTTTTGCACATAAAGTTTTATTGGAACAGAGCCATGCTCATTTGTTAAGTATTGCCTTTAGCTGTGATCATGCCACAACAACAGAACTGAGCAGTTGCAGAGCCTAAAATATTTACTCTCTGGCCCTTTACAGAAACTTCCTTAGATGAACACTTATCTGTGGATTAGCATCACAAACACAGAGTTATTATGATTCAGGGCATATTTATGTAGGTTTATGACACCTAGCAATGAATGAAGGTTTATTTTGGAGGAAGAGTCAAGGCTTTCGAGCACCTTCTTAGGAAGGTGTCATCATCATAGTATCATTTGTGTTTTACTACGCTTCAGGTGACTGTCCTAACCACTTTACATTTACTAGCTCATTTAAGCCTCACAGCAATCATTGGGGAGATGGTATTATCACTCCAATTTTATAAATGAGAAAAGTGAGGTATAGAGGGATAAATGATTTGCCCAGAGTTCCCCTGTTGGTAAGTAGCAGAGCCAGGAACGTAAATGTAGGCAATGTGGCTTCAGAGCCCACACTTTTCACCTCCATACTTTACTGCTATCCAGGCAACTTTTGAATGGTGTCTTTGCTAGATGCTGTGTGTGTGTGTGTGTGTGTGTGTGTGTGTGTGTGTGTGTGGCTTACCTATCAACCAATTCCTAAACTTGGGTACTGAACCTGATCTTGTGATTACTCAATGCATCGATCAACAACATCTCTGCTGTTTAAGTTGCTACCGCACAAAAATATCATTCAGCTGCTGAGGGGCAGAAAAGGGAGCGGAAAAATTGCCACATCTCTAATTGTGTTCTTTCCTCTTAAGTCGACAGAATAACAGAAAGACTGTGCCAATTTCGCTGCTTGTCTTGTAAGTGTGAAGTCTCAAACACTAATGCAAAATTAATTTTCATATGTTTGTGAGTTGATTCAAGCTGAGGGATTCTTAACTCTTGAAATTTCAATGTTGGGCTGCTAAAAAATGGATATCATTTTCCTTTAAATAGCAGGCCATTTTAGAACATGATTATATCTGTCAGAAATGAAAATACTGTATTTATGCTTCATTGTAATCCATTCATTGCTTTAAGGGCTCTAGGTTCCCGAGGGAGCATTAAAAATCCAAATGATGTCCCTGAGTGCTGGGTTTTGCATTTGGATCTCTGATTTAGCTTACATGTAAAAGCATGAGTCATTTGACAATCACTTATTGACAACAGACTTGAAAAAAAAGCAGCCCAACTTCTTCTGGCTGTAGTCTACAGTAATTTTGGATCAAAATATTCTTTACTTCCCCCATCCCATGGCTTATTTTAGGTGATAGCATGCAAATAAGTGTGTTTTCCTGCTAATTTCACCCACTTTTGGTTAACTGCCACTCTGAAGATGCAGCTGCCACAGATTAGAAGTTGTAAGAAAAGAGGGTGTTGTGGCTGCTGAAAAAGCTTTCTCTTTCCTGGACTAGATGCCAGATCCCCCCAGAGGTTGTCCAATGGCAGACTTTGATTCAGAGCCCATGGCTTCTTCTTGTTTCTCTTTGTTGAAAGTTCTCATTCTCTTTCACACACAAAATCTATTCCCCAGGCAGTGGTCTACTGCTCAAGGATTCTTCCAATGACTGGGAGGCTTCAATTGGCCAAGAAAAAGGAATTAAGGGGTCCTGATTTACTGGAATAAATTAAACAAGTTAGAATGAAAGAACTCATTAGTTTCTAGTGTTGTTGTATATTAAGGGAAAATGCAGAGAAGTAACCTCAAAGAATTTGTTTGCAAGAGAATAGCTAGCCTTTGTGTAGAATGGTGATAGAGATCAGAGGTCCTCCCTCCCTCCCTCCCTCCTCCCTCCCTCCCTCCCTCCCTCCCTCCCTCCCTCCCTCCCTCCCTCCCTCTTTCTCTTTCTTCCTCCTTCCCTCCATCCAGCCTTTTCTTCCCACCCTCCCTCCTTCCTTCCCTCCCTTCTTTCCTTCAGTCCTTCTTTCCTCCTTCTTTCTGCCTTTCTTCTCCTAACAAATAGTTGTTGAGTGACTACTGCGCTAGACTCTGATGATACAGTTATAAAGAAGACAAATGGAGATCATAGCCTTTGTAAAATTTCCTGGGGAGAAGGGGCCAAATGTATCCCTGGCAGATGAAGAAGGGCCTGTGCAAGGAAGGATTGAAAGAAGTCCAGAGTGGATTCAGGGCTCCAAGTGAGGAGCAGAGGGGTGTGAAATGAACCTGGAGAGGTAGTCAAGGACCACACCTTGCAGTGCCTGATGGACCTTATCCCCAAATCTGGACTCTATGCTAAGAGCAAGGGGAAGCTACTGAAAGATATGAGGATTTGAATGTATTTGTATATGTGTTCATGTAGATGGACAGAATTGCAATATTTGATGAATCTTTTCTATGTGCTTGAGAATCTCGCAGAAAATTCTATGTTCATTCTTGTATGTGACTTTATTCTTAAGTGCCTAATCCCATTTCAATATGGCAAAGCTAAATATTTTCCGCATCTCTCAAACCTTCAGAAGTCTTATGAATCATTATGAGTAATTTTTGAGACTGATTAGTTGAAACTGAATTCAGAAGTCCCTATTAGTGAACAGATTTTGGCTTACCAATTTTTGGTACACACGATTTGAGGGAAACTTTGGGGAATTAGAAAAGGGGAGAATAGAGACCAAGAATTCTTGAGAACTAGTTCTTTAGTTTTTTATGTTATTTTGATTTTACAGTGTATCTGAAAACTGCAGATTTTACTACTGATGCCATTTATATTCTTGCCGTAGATCTTGACTTTCCTTGTACAATGTGCCAGGGCATCTGTTGGCAACTTAATTTCCATTGCATTACCAGTATTTCAGGAGCTTTAAACCATAAAAACAAAATTTCTTAGAATATCTGCCAGCAGAATTCTGCTTTAGATTTCACCAGTGAAAGATACTTGTGCAAGAGATGGAAGGCAAAATAGAATCAGAAACCACTATTGCTCCTGGGCAGCACTGGGTAGGTGTTTGGGTTATGTCAGATTGCAAAAAAATAAGATTTTGCCAGAGATTTCTAGGAATTTCCCTGTGATTCCTCAGCAACAATTAGGTGCTGAAGGTAGCTGAAATAATCAGCATCAGTTCCCTTAAATTTAAACATTTCCCGATTTCCTGAGTGCTAGTTGTGGCTTCCCCAACCTTTTCTCCCCCAGCCCTTCCAACAGATACTAAATCTCCAGTTCCTTGGGTTGGATCCATTTCTGTCTGAAATATCTAGAGTGGTTTCTGTTTCCCTGACTGAACTTTGACTGATACAAACCATTATCAGTGAATTCATATTTTTAAAACTGAGTTAAATTTGTTTAGTGAATTGACAAGTGTTCTTCAAGAATACTGTTTAAATAGCTTGGATGATTTTATTAGTCTTTTCTTGGGTATTCTGTTCTTAGTCATGACTTCCCTATGCCTCTTACTCCCCATTCTACATAGAACTGTGATAGATCTAAACAACCAGTAAGCTAAAAGTCCCCAACTCCTTAATTTGGAATATACGTTCCAACCATATTTTGCCTTATCACTTCTGGTTTGCCTTCTCAAATTCCTAGGACCCTGAGTCTCCTATAATTGATGTTTCTGGGTGTCCACTCACGTGGTTGTATCTGCTGAGATATACAGTATGCTTCATCTTGTTCTGTTAAACCTATATATATTCTTCAAGATCCAGTTCAAATATATTTTCTTCTCTACTTTTTCCCCCCGCATGACTCTCTCCCTGACAAACCCAACTAATCTTCAATAGAAACCTATATGTAAACCAGATACAAAGTTATTATATTATTTTCTAGCTATTTGCTTTTTATTCCACATTCGCTAAGTAATAAATTCTTTGAGGAATGAAACTCATTCATTTTACTTATCTCAAGAATTTAGAACTCCTTAAATGGTCATGGACTTGAAATAGTCAATTGAAATAGACAGTCACCTACCTGCCATGTGAGCTAGAAGAACCATCAGAATTTTTTCAATTAAAAAAAGCAAAAAAAACTTTTCAAATTAATCTAACTCTTCCTAGACTAGCCTAAGGAAAACTTTGACTTTAGTCTTGCAAAAAGAAGAAAACTACTAACGGAATTTTCTTGCTTTTTAAACACTGATGTTTTGAATATGTATTTTCTTTTCAAGATACGAAAATGTAACTCTCGCTAAAGCCTTTGGGCATATGTACAGTTATAAATATAACATTAAAATACAAGTATACATCCTGATTTAACTGTGTAGTACAGCACAGGGAAGGGAAGGGAGTGAGGGCTGGCACAGAGCTTGCATTAGTAACTTCTCGTGGACGGTCTGGGACGTGGGGTTAGAGCTGATCAAACGGGCCACGAACAGGGAGTGAAGGATTTCAGAGCATTACCTAGGGTTACACTGAAGGGCAACAATGTGGGGGCTTTGGCATCCCATCTGGCAAAATAATGGTACAAAAATGTGCCAACTGCAGCCATTGATAAATCCAAACAGAAGTCCAGGCCGTAAGTCCTGATGAGGTGGGCATACGCACAAAGGGTGTGCTAAAGAGGAAAAAAACACTCTCAATGCCAAGGAGACCAAAGTCTTAATTTTCATGTGTTAAGAGCTCAGTCTGGAATTTTGAGCAAGTCATTCGATATCTTTGGGTCTCAGATGCATCATCTATTCCCGGGGATAGTAATGTGTGACTTTTGCTCTACTTTACAACATTGTTTTGCACTTTTCTTCTGGACATTTTACATATTCATTTCCAAATTCACTCGGCAAGATCACAAAGTAGAGAAGTTTTTATCTTAGTTTATTCCCATCTCCAAAGCCAGAACTCCCTCTTCCTTTTCTGCTATGGTTCCTATTTCTAATGGACCCTGTTAGGTAGCATGGTAACTGTCTTTTGAGTAAAACTCTTAGAAGTTTTGGAACATGAAAGAATGACCTTATATAAGAGCTCCTCGTGGGAGATTTCATGCTCACTTTGTCCGTGGTTGGGTCCCCAGCCAAGGCAAACTGCCTCACATCTAGTAGTTACTATTTCAAAACAGTGGATGAGTGAATGAATAAAATAATAAATGAACAAATAAATAGTAGAATGGCAGTGATAGTATTGATCTATCTATGTATCTATGTATTATGGTCCATCTATATATGCGTGTCCATATCTTATATGTATGTTGATGTATGCACATGCATGTATATGTGTGTATGTATATTTGTTTCTTTTTGTTCTGTGGGTACAAATGGATTATCCTTTCTCATTTCATTCTTTTTCTTGTCAAAATGCTATACTTGACATTCTTTTTTTCTTTACACAATGAACAATTCCTAGGCTCATCATTAAGGGGATTTTTTGGGATGTTTTATGTAAATGTTTTACTTTGGAATAATTTCAGATTTACGTAAAAGTTGCAAAGAGAATGCAGAGAGTTCCTGCATACCATTCACCCGGCTTTTCTTAATGTTCATATTCTGCATATTGTAATTCATTTGTCAAAATTAAGAAATCAACATGGTTATATTACTATTAGTTAAACTTTAGGCTTTATTCAGATTTCACTAGTTTTTCCAATAATGTCCTTTTTCTGTTCCAGGATCAACTTCAGGACACTGCATTGTACTTAAACATCATATCAGATTTAAATATCACATCTTAGTCTCTTCTGGTCTGTTACAGTTTTTTAATCCTTCCTTCTTTTCACAACCTTGACAGTTTTGAAGATTACTAGTCAGTTATTTTGTAGACTGCCCCTTAATTTGAGTTTGTCTGGTGTTTTTCTTCTTTAGGCTGGTGTTATAAGTTTTTTGGGAAGAATACCACAGAAATAATGTGGTCTTCTTGTCACACCTTATCATGGGGATATATGTTATCAACATGACTTATAGCCGGTGATATTAATCTTGATCATCTGGACCAAGTAACGTTTGGCAAATTTCTCCATTCTAAGCTCACTTCCTACTCTCTCCTTGCATACTCTGTTCTTTGGCAGCAAGTCATTAATCCAGTCCAGTTCAAGGGCAGGGAAGCTGGATGGGGCCGTACGGAGAGGGCGCTAAGAACCATTTCCCGGAGGGGCGAGTATCCACATAAGTCATTCAAAATTTTTCTGAGAGGGAAATTTTTCTCTTTTTCTCATTTATTTATTTATTTCTTCATTTATTTATAGCAGTATGGATACATATATAATATTTTGGGCTATAATCTAATACTGTTGTTTATTTTGTTGTTCAAATTGTTTCAGCTTTGATGGTCTTATTATTATTATTGTTGTTGCTGTTGTTGTTAACACTATTATAGATGTCCCCCAGTCCCCTACCTTTGCCCCTTTCCACTCAGCCCCCTTCCTCCCACCCTGACCCCCTAACCCTTCACCACATTGTTGTCTGTGTCCATGGGCTATGCATATATGTATATATGTTCTTTGGCTAATCTCTTTCAGTCCCTCCCATTTCCCCTCCCATGCCTCTGGTCCTATTTGGTTCCTCAAGATTTACATTTTTAGCATCTCTCACTTATCAAAAGGGCTCCATCATATTAGTCTAACACCATTATAAAAGCTTGGTCAGGGATTTAATCTCATGACATGGAAACCTCCTATTACAGATATTTAGATCTTCTTCTCTGTGTGCTCGACAATTCACCAAAGTCAGTCCCATCTCCCCTCTCCAAGGCTACTGGCAATGGTTTCAGAACCATGAAGTGGGGTTCCGGAGGCTGCTTTTGAAAAACAAAAATGTAGTGAAAGTTGTAAGGGTCAAGGCCCCAACATTTCAGCACTTCAAAAAGATCTTTGGGAATGCAGGGAGGCATGGGGGAAATAAATTCCCATGAGCTTCCATTCATGGTTCCCTTGACTTCTTTGATTTCAGTAGCAACTGGAGGCTTAAGACAGGTGATGAATTTGGTCCAGAGTGAGGTTAGTTGAGAAGGAAATGAAAACAGAGGTTTAACAGGAAGATTAGTGGACTTTCTACCTCTGGGCAATAAACGTCTGCTTTGGTCCTCACTAATCAGTTTCCCACATGCCTCATGCCATTTGCTTTACTTAGGATGAGTTCTCAGAGCTCCATTAGGAAGTGTTCAAGTCACTGTTCTGAACAGGCTGCTGTTGTTTTCCCCAATGCCCTCCTTTTAACCCACTTCCTTTCTTCTAAGTGTATGCACATAGAGGGCTGATCAAGGGGGAAATTATGCTAATTAGGAAGCATGGTCCAATTAAAGCAGACATGGTGGGAAAATTGCCTTAGAGTCCAAATATATTACTCCAGGACCGAGAGGCCTCTCTAACACCTGCAATGAGTGTACAAATTTCATAGCTCATAGCTCGGGGCAAAGGCAATGGGCTCTGATAAATTTGCATGTACAAAACGATTGGAGCCAGCCAACTAATAATACATCTCTGAGAGGGAGGGAAAACTACTTGGTTTCTTTTAGCCCCGTGATGTTTACAAAATATCTCTTTCTAAAAAGGCAGAAGTAAGAAGATTAGAGAAAAATAGGGCATACGTAGTCCTTAATTGTTTCCCTTCCCACCTGTAACCCCTTACTTCCTTTCTCTCCCCTCCCCTCTCACCCTTAACAGTTTTCTCATTCCTTTTCCCCTCAGTTTCCAGCGAGCACTTACATCGTAAGGTCAGGACTTGAGCAGTGTTGCAAGTCAAAAATGATTTCAGCTTTAGGGGGGAAGATAGCAGAGGTTCAGGGGACATAGCGGAGAAATGGCTCATTGTGAAGTGCCCTTTGAAATGCTCCTCACACCCTCTGCTTAGTCTTGAGAACATTTCACAGTGGCTGAGAAATTATGTAATCAGCTCGCCCACTGGTAATTTTTTTGTCTCGGGAGAGTGTACAGGTATTTTGATTTCAGCCAGTCTCTAGTTAATAATCAATAGTCCCGTTGTCTAATGAAGTGATAGCCTTGACACCCAGCCTTTGTGCAGTGTTAAAATAACATTGATCGCTACCATTATCATATGCCCTTGATACACTGAATAAGGACACAGGTATCAATCTTGGAGCAGAGTAACATTTCATAAATCTTACGAAATAACCAGGATTGTCCAAACAGGCATATGCTTCTTGACAGCAATGTGACAGAGGAGGCTAAGACACAGATAATTTACAATTGATCTCCAAACTCAGCTTGAAGAAAGACTCAAAAGTAGCATTTAGTATAAAAAGTGTTCCTTTATGTGTCAAAGAGGACAAGGGAGCCTTTTAATTATTATTTTTTTATCGGGTATTGGAAGGTTCCTATGGCACTTCTGGGGTGGAGGGATGGAGGAAGAGCTGAATAATTTCTCTTAGTTATTTTCTGTGAACTTTATTTTAAATTTGGTCTTAACTTTCAATGACTTGATCACCAGAATCATGGAATTTGTATGGAGAGGACTTTACCCCGGCATTGGCTCCCATCCAGCTAGCCTGAAGAACTGCATGGAAAAGGATTTCTTTTCCCAACAGGCTCTTCATCCAAATCTCAGATTTCAAACTTTTTAATTCAAAATTAACATTTTAGTCTATTCACAATAGTTTCCTACTAAGAAATACTAATTGTTAATGCAATTATTCTGATTATCTAAGTATTAAGGGGTTGATTTATCCCTTATTGCTAGATAACAAATGATACAAAATCAGACATTGGTTCAAAATTTCAAGATAAAATTATTTATTTTTTTGGAATCATCACTCTTCAAAAATGACACATTCGTAGTTCAGAGGTAGGATCCTAAGCCAAGTATAGAGACTTTTGTTTAGATAAGTATGCCTACACCCAATAATTTTCCAGCTCAGAATAGTTACTGAAAGTGCATGAAGATTTTGAGAATCAGAGTGTGAATAATTCGCAGCAATTACTTTTGTGTTACAGAATTATCCCTTCATGGTCCATACAATTCCAGAATCAGTAAATAAGAAGGAATGCAACAATTCCTTGAAAATAGCTGAAATCTCAGATGGAGAAATTCATTTAAAGAAGGCAAAATAGAGCAGGAGCAAGCAGATGAAACACCAGGATATTTTCATTGTCAGTAATTGAAGAACAAAAAGATGGTCTCCTATTTTTATTTTATCATCTTTTATCTTATTTCAAAGTACTTTTATTAATTTTTACCTTGTGTTTATTTAAATGTATTTATCATTAATTTGTGAGTATAAAGATGATTTCCTATTTAAGAATTAAACACCAGTTGTGTGTTTTTTAGTGTTTTTATTTTTTATATTTTTTATATATTACTTTATTGATTTCAGAGAGAGGAAAGGAGAGGAAGAGAGAGAGATAGAAACATCAATGATGAGAGAGTCATTGATCGGCTGCCTCCCGCACACCCCCGACTGGGGGTAGAGCCCGAGACTTGGGCATGTGCCCTGACTGGGAATTGAACCCCCATCGCCTGGATCCTAGGTCGACGCTCAACCGCTGAGCCATGCCCGGCCAGGCACCAGTTTTGTTTTTTAAGATACGAAGAAGTCCTGCTCATGGAAAACCAGGTATATGTCCCATGTATTTGCTGTGTGCTATGCGCGCTGCTTGTACGTTTGTGCCTGTGTGTATTTTCACTCTGTGCATCTACAAAGCTCTTGTTAGCACTATTGAGGGTATGCCCACCGGACAGAAGAACAGGCTTCTTTGTAAGCTGAATGTGAAATAGATGTTTTATTAAAATGTTTTCTTTTCTACATACTAAACTCTAAGATAGATGCGTTGTCTGCAGATATGTAATCTAGCTGATAGTAATTTAAATTGAACTAAAATTATTTAAGTCTACAGCCCTTTCTTCCCTCTGCTTTTTGGCTTCCTCTTAAAATATTATTATTTTACAAGATATTTTATTTATAAGATATTTTTGGATGTTGCATTTCAAAAATCGAGTAGAAAAAGTAAAAGGAGCACTGGCTCTTTCTGGTAGCTTGTTCTCAAAAACATCGAGGTGGAGAGAGGGACGTGTGTCTGCATGTGCCCACATAGAGGCAGTCAGTTGTTTGTGGCCTTGCTTGTCCCACACGCTTCGTCAAAGAGACCCAGGAAGAAAGCAACTGATATTTGGGCCTAAATATTTGGGATGAGGGAGTGACCCACATAACTAAAGCCAGAAGAATTTTAATGAATGGTTTCCTCCCCTTAAACAAAAGAGGAGAGCTTCTAGCTGTGTAAAACCTTTACTCACTAATCTGACAAAAATGTAAATATTTTTACAAATATATTATTTACTAGGCAGGAAGCTGTTGGGGAGATGGCAGGGTAGGAGAGGAACACAGATAAATGTGCCAGCAGTAAGAGCTTTATGACCACACCAGATCCAACTGTCATTCCTTCGGTCCTTCCTGTCAGTCTGACTAAATTCTGTCATCCCTCACCCCGGTTTAAATTAACAGGTAATTTGTAAATGTCACTTCAGGTTAGGTCGCTCATTTTGTTTCTACTCTACCAATGCGAAGTCTAGGACTAATTTTTCTTGTCTTCTTTTAATAGGATTTTCATTTATAAATAGAATTATGTTCTGAAAATAAATTACAGTAAGTGATGCACAGAACGGGTAACAGCAGCACTTTCGTAGAATTTCAAGCACCTACATCAGAAGAGATTAATAAAAACACTTCAAAGGCTAAATTCTATTTAAGCAGAAGACAGCTTTTGGTTAATATTTAATCTGAGTAACTGAGATCTTGGTGGAAAATATAATTTTTTAATATCTAAATTAATTTTCAAAACAAAACCATTAATTTTGCTCAGAGAGTTTGTGCAGTGAGGGTTTCAGTAATATATTTGTAGAGGGAAAAGCTAATCAATTAATTCTGTGGTGGAAAAAATTAGCTTTTAATATTGTATTTGTTCTAAATGAATTCTTATTATTTGTTCAGGTGTAGTGCTTTAGGGGTCTTTTTCCTAAATCTTTTCCATCTCAGCAGGCAAAGGAGAAGGCTCTACAGAAATAATCTTTTTTTTTTCCCAATTACCTTCCATGGCTGCCATGCCCTTCAGTGTTTTCTTTTTTTTATGCGAAAGGGCGCAAACTCAAACCCTGTACCTCGCCACCCCTAAAGGCTGCAAGGCTGGCTCGTGGAGTTTATCACTGTCATTATAGCAGATCCATTACAATCATATAATTTTTTTTACAGAGAGGAAATTCTGGTTGGGAGATGCAGTGGGGGATCATGTTAGAGTGAAAGGGAAACCGAGAGACCCTGTTCTCTAAGTCACATGACAAATATTCACCAAATGCTAATTGATTGTTTGAGAAAAAAGAAGTAGGTATATATGACTTGAATAAAGAAATTGGTGGAACTATCAAATTGGCCATTTCTGCCATCTTACCAGTTCTGTCATTTACTAGCTTAGTGGCCTTAGACATGTTCTTTCTCCTTTCCGAGTTGGAAAACACATTGTCAGTTTAATTCTACATCTGGTCTAATTCAGTGGGGGTTCATGTAGCTGAACCATGTTTTCTACGCTATAATCTTATTTTGCGATAGCTGTAAGCTTTTTAACAAAACCACAGACTTTGCTGCTCTCCTAATTAGGATTGGTATGGCTGGACTGAGAGTGCTTTTGTCTTTCTTCTGTCTTGCAGCCAGGCCAGCATCATTTTAACAGGAAGATAAAGGGAATCTTTAATACTCTGGATCGGAAATTAGTTTAAGAGAAGCTTGAGGTTCAGGCCAATACCTGATACTGTGCTCCTCTACCTTCCTTCTCTCTTCATCCTATTTTGCCAACAATCTTCTTGGACTATTCTCTACATGGTAAGTGGGAGACACAGAGAAAAAAAAAATTAAATTGTGTTTGGTTCAAGCCTTCACCAAATTTCTTCTCCACCTCTTCGCTACTGTAGTTCAATGAACAAGCCCATCACTCTGAACTTTTTAATTCCCCAAGATGATCACCTTCTTCCTGGACATAGATGTTTAGTAATTAAAGTCATATCATCCCATTACAAAAATCTATGAAATGGAAAACTTATTACTCATAACCCCACCATTCTAACATACTTTTGTCATATTTCCTTCAAGTATTTTTCTTCTATATCAGCCTTTTAATTCTAATGTAATTTTCAGCAGTATACATACTACTTGCAGCATTTTCTTTATGTTTCTGCATAGCTTTTATAGTTATATTTCCAAAAGAAAAGATTATTAACTAAAGGAAACGTAGTCAAAACTCTTTTAACAAATATCCATATTGCACTCATTTTGAAAGAGTGATTTAGAATAATGTCTGTTGCATTTTGATATCAACAACAAATTTTTCCCAATGACAAAGAACTAACATTTTATCTCAGAAACAAGGCCACAATCGGTGTGGCTCCATTTGCTCCATGCCAGCTTCTCTGCAGGTTCTGCACCTGGCAGAGGTGGGGCTCCTTGTTTCAGCTTGCTCACATACCTACGGCCTTCTTCTTGGTATATGATATATGGCATAAATTTGGCTCTGAAGTAGCTCAGGACAAACAGAAAAAGCAAGTGAGAGAGACAGACAATGATATTTTTTCCTGTTGCCTTAAATAATTAGAGAAAAAAGTACTCTTTATAATGGACTGTGTTAAATGTACAAAAAAGGCATCACTTTCACCCCAATTTTTTTCATTATTTTAATAGCATTTTTACTTAACGGCTTTCCCCTTAAGCCTTATTTTTAGGGAAAATGATATAGAATGTTAGGGTGGAGGGCCAGGAAAAGTGTATGTTAGATCTCTGAGTCATTATGTTAGCTTTTAACAAATTGCTACCAAGGAACAGTGAGTGAATTTTTATTGATATAGAAAAAAATGGAGCATTGCTCTCTCCCTCTTTTCTCACGTGCATGTACATGTGCACTCTCTCTCTCACACACACATTTCTTAATTGAATCATTTCACTCAATTCTCATTAGGATTAGAAGCATTATTACAGGGGCTAGGTGATCCCCACATCTTTGAAAAACTTGCCATCCTTTTTAAAATAATAAATTTTCTTCTGGTTTTCATTGAAACCATAAGTTGAAACTGGAGCCCCAAAAGAGGGATTTAGCATTGATGAAGGCCAATTCCAACTCTGCCATTATGGAAAACCATATCCTTTTTTCCCCCTGCAGTATTCTTACTTGTAGCAAGAAGAAATAATTGGTAAGGCAGAGACATACCATTACCAGTCAAGCTTCATGAAATGGACTTTAAAAATCTTTGCAAAATATGAAGCACATGTTTAAGAATAATATTAATTAGGTTTTGAGCAGTTTGCATGTACTTTTTTTTAAAAAAACAACACAATAAAAAAAAGAAAGACCTGCTTCTTATTTACACAGGCCAGTACTTTGAAATTTCTCATGGCGTAAAGCAGTCCTTCATGTACATAACCTATGAATTATCCTTGAAATAAAATGTTTAATTACAGTTGACATTTCTGAACCCATTGCAGGTGGTGCCCATCTGAAGAGTGACATTGTTTAGTACACTACAAGGCTCCAGACCTAGTGTCAGAGATTATAAACCAATTTCCATCCCTGCTTTAAAGCTGGTTTAATATCAGAAGAAGAACTTTACTGTGTAAATATTAAACATTTTGTTTAAATATTAAGTACCAAAGGTCTTTTCCTTTTGATTATTAAAACAGGAAGAGCCCCAACTTTGAAAGTGGTGCCTTGTTGTATTAAGAAAATGACTGTTCTTTACCTTCAGGTTAATTATCACTGGCCAGAGATACATGCTCAGGCAAAATGTCAGGTGTCTGCTTGTAACATAGGGAATCTCAGTCATTACATGACACAATAGCTGATTAGGAATCTGCATCACTAATAATGAGCTTACTAGTAATTGTGCATTTTCTCTTGCTCCTTACCTAAGAAGTGATGTAATGGTAACAGACCAAAAAATATGTGTCCTTGCTGAATGCAGGTAGGGCAAGATGAGGAATCACAAGGAAGTGACATGAGTGACCCGACTGCAGCATTTATTGGGTTTGATTGCCACCAAACTGAAAAGAAGCTAATCAGCTGAAGGGTTGACAAGAAGGTATCTGTTGTGAGACATAAGCTTGTTTGCCCACCTGAGACTAAAATTAAACCAGGGAAGTGGACATTCGTGAACACCTGTCCTGCAGACTAAGACTCAAGATGGGTACAAACTCTCCTCGAGAGTTTACATCTTCCAAATAATTACAATGGGAACAACGAGAATATTCTCAATTTCTCTCACTCGTGGAGAAATGAGCTGTGGTCTTTATTCTTTGGTACATAGGCTTTGCTAGCTTTGTATTTCTTTTCTTACATATTGTCTTAAAAACTTTGAGTAGACCACTCTGCATCTGTTAGGCAGGTATGAAAGATCCACATGTGGCTCTTAAATTGATAACTGTTGGGCCTGTTTTATTGAAGTGCTTATTTGAAGGCAAATGAACTTGGGTTTTAGGCTTGTTGTATTCAAATAAATTCACTAACTCTGAATACAGAAGTGTCTTTATAATTTTGAGAAAGATGGTGGAACCAGGCAAACCTTGTTAAGGGTATGTTTTAGAGCACAGCAGTTTTAATGGAAAAGGGAAAGGGTCTCTTTTGATTGTTTTTTCCTAGAACTGCTGACCCTATTAATATTTATACTTAGATGGTTAGATGGTTACATCATATGCAGCTTATAGGACATACATCAATTTACCAGTACCTCACATGCACTTAAAAAAATGTTCCCAATTATTTTATCAATTAACATATGTGTATATTGGGAATCTATTTTGTGCCTGGCATTGTGGTGAGCCTTCCAACATTTAAGATAGATCTGAAAAGTCAAAATTCATTTACTTGATACATTTAGGAAAGTTTTATGTATTACTCTGTTCGATAGTAGGGAAACAAAGTTAATGTGTGATCAGATTTTATAAGACTTTAATAATTAGAGAAATGAGATTGGAGTAGTATTATCTTTGAGCTGCATGGTTTGGGATACTTATGTCACAGTAGTAAGGGGATAGACTGGGATTTCAGAGTCCTGCTGAAGTCTACAGCAATAATCTACTGATAGATTAAAAAAGAATTTAGGTTAGTACAGTGACAGTGGGAATGGACAGAAAAGGTGGTTTCTAGAAAATTTTAAATTTGGTGGTTATTAGTAGCCTTTAAAAATTATGTTTCTCATTATTTTTTCTCTACATGAGGAGTGTGGGAAATGTAACCCCATGGCCAGAGTGAGTCAGGGATTTGGAAGGCACGTATTGTTTTCTTCATCAGATTACTGACACTGTGACTGGACTTTCTTTACCTCCTGGCTCCACTGACCCTAGAATCAATATGACCATAGCAGATGAATGTTTTAAGCTTCCTATGTGAAAGACTCTTTGGAATTAAATGAATCATTTTTAGTGTACATGATTTAATTTTTCTTTTACTCCAACCCTCCAAAGGAAGGAGGACAGCTTGTACTTTGAATTAAATCTTGTATATTCTTAAAATTTTAAACATTATTTTGTCTTTTCCTCATGCATGTGTGTCATTAGTATCCTTCAAAGATTTTCTTTTTGAAAGATTTAGAGTACTGCTTATTGCATTTGGTAGCTTACTCAAATGATTCCTTTTCAAATGTCTACTTTAGTGAACATTTTTTTTTTTTTTTAATATATCTTTATTGATTTCAGAGAGAGGAAAGGAGAGGGAGAGAGAGAGATAAAAACATCAATGATGAGAGAGCCATTGATCGAGCCCACAACCCGGGCATGTGCCCTGACCGGGAATCGAACCTCGATCGCCTGGATCCTAGGTTGACGCTCAACTGCTGAGCCATGCCCGGCCGGGCTAGTGAAAATTTTAAGATCCCTACTAAGTTGAGATTTCTTTTTTCTTACAGTGCTGTTTTCCAAGTGTAAATATACTTTAAAATGTTAGGTACTTTTTATATTAAGAGCTTCATTCTTTCTACTAATATCTCCTGCCTACTTTTCACAATTATTTTATGCAAAAAATAATTATTGACTTCTTAATGTAAAAAAAGGTCTCTGCCATACACACTGAAGAAGTACCAAAGTGAAAGATATCATCTTTCTTCTAGGAAATTACAATCTAGTTGGAAAGATCTGACATTTATACTGATTGATTTTAGAGAGAGAAACATCTATGTGAGATAGAAACATCCTGACCAGGGATCGGGTCTGTAACCTGGGTATGTGCCCTGACCAGGGATCCAACTGGCAACCTTTCCGTGCACAAGGAGACCAGCTGAGCCACAGAGGCCAGGGCGGGAAGGTGTGACATTTAAACACAGCAATGTCAATAAGTGGTGTGTGAGAGGTAAAATAACCAGTGATATGCATTCATTCAGAGACATACCCATTACAAAGCATGCGCATGCCGATTATATAATGTGTTAGGAGATAAAAGGTGAACTCCAACTGAAGAGGTCTTTGAATCGGGCCTGGAGAAAGGTAGGATCATGATGGGGAAGGAGAGCACTCTCAGCTCAGGCACTCCCCTTGAAAAGCATCTAGGCACCAAAGCCCGAGGTGTGGCCAGGGGAGACGCAATAGCCAGGAAGAGGCCTCTGGTGTCAGCGTTTAGTCCGCGCTCAGTGCACAGAGCGCACAGATAGAAACGTTTAAGAGTGCTACAGAGTGGAGAGAAAATGTGGAGAACATGAGTAGATATCAAGAAGGAGGAAAAGGAGTCTGATCCAGCTAAATTAGCCTGTTACCTTCTGAAAAAAATTAACTGTGCAATGGTATTTTCTTTCCATTCATCCCACAAAAGAAGATTGTTTTTAGCTCTGTGTCCTGGTGCCCCTTGCTCCGTGGTCAGAGGTCACTTCCTCCAACTCATTAGAAGCAAATGGAGCAGCCAGTTTTCCCCATTGCTGATTTCTGTTTCAAGAAACCTGGGGATCATATTCCATTTTCAAAAGTATCATTGATGGGAGTGCTTCCACTTCACTCCTGGGCCCCTTACAGACCACGTTGTTCTCAGAAATGTTGACATGTTAAAACCCATGCAGTGTTGATGTTCAGGGATAAGTTCTCTTATCTCAAGAGATTTTTGAAACAAGATTCACATTACAAGAAGTAGAGCATCACCCTGGTCTTTTTAGGTAATATGACTTTGTAAATACAAATTACCGTGATTCTAAATGGGCACTTTTTTTTACAGGATGAAAGTGATTATTTTTCTGAGTTCTTAGAAGAAAAAAGGAGTTTCATATATTTACTCATGGTTCAGGGAAAAATACACTCAAAAGCCTAATGTTGACATGAAAATAGAACATTTTTTCCACATGAGAACAAGCTCATTAAAGAAGAAATTATGCTCTACCCAAAGTTGGCTTTGTATACATGATGTTCCTTCCTGCAGACCTTTTGATGATATGTACCACTTTTGAATTTTTCAGGAAATAAGTGAAATGTGTTATTTTCAGGATATATTGACCTAACTTATGTTACCAAAATGCGTTAGTAAAATCACTTGCAGTTTTGAATAGAAGAAATACATGTCTTCGCAGTAGATTTGTTTAAAGATTTGGGAATTGGGATTTGGATGGTTGTATGTTTCACAATGGAAATGTTGCTGAAACCTCTTACACAGCAATTTAAAAGAATTACGATAAGTATAAAATAATAAACAAAACTTCCCATTAAGCACATCAGTAAAACAGCACAGGATGTAGTTTATTAATATATTTTGTTACAATTCATTCCACTTTTGGTTTCATTGAAAGCAAACTTTCAGAAAATATTCTAACTAAACATATTGACATATTTTTTTAGGTTGCCAAATTTTAAAAGACTAGGACTGACCCTCTGTCAAAAGGACCATATAATATCAAAATGTTTTCTTGGCCATTTCATTGTTTTTTATGCACTACTGACAAAAATCAAGTTTTGTTTCAGAAATGATTCCAAATAGATACATTTTTGTTCTTCGATATTTTAAACTTGCTTATGTAAAATCATTCCATCTTTTTATATTGAAAGCAACTGAGCACTTCACAAGACATGATATATCCTTTGGTGTGAAGTGATTGTTGAATCAAGTTTAAAAATACAGAAGATAACAACATAGAGAAGTGGAATAGCTGGGCCGCTCCTTTGTGGTATCATTGCAGAAAGACTAGTACAAAAGGCACTACCCGTTTCTTGTCTAAACAGGCAGAATCAGGAAAGCCTAGATTATCTTTTCTTAGAATTTACCCACATTTTAACATATATATCAGTAGTTATCAGCAGACTGAAGGTAAGTAATTCTATGAAGAGGAGAGGAAGGAAGGCAAATTTATTTTGCATGAACATATTGATAACATTTGTGTAGGCTGGTACTTTTCACAATTTATTTACAAGGCAATAAATACATTTTTCCGGACATTCAAATAATATGTATTACAAAGATGTAAAGGCAAAAGAAAAGGCTCTAACAGAAAGAAAAAGAGCTAGAGGTATCCGTCACTTGAAGAAATTCATAGAAAAGATCCACTACGAAGAGCCCCTCATAGGAATGGTTGCTTGTCCTATGTATCAATCTAATTCTATAAATTATAGCAAATGGATTCCTGCATTTTGAAAAAGTACAATTACTTATACATTTCTAATTTCAAGCAGCATGAACTAGAAAGTTTCCTTTCTATTATCTCAAACTTAAACTCCCATATCTGTTTTACCTTTTGAGAGGTCTGTGAACTGGAAATTACATTTCAAGGCATTCAAATTATTACTGAATCTTGATCCTAAGGGGTAACTTTTCAGTGCATGGCAGTGGGATTTGACCATGTAATTCTTATTAATACTAATAACGGCCAATTACTAGGCTCTGGAATGTACCAAAAGAATTTCTCCTAAAGCCTAAATACATCGAAACAATTTATTTTAGTAAAATTCAATATCAGACTTAGTATAAACCTTCATGGAAGCAAAGAAAAAAAAGATCTGAATATTTAAAAAATAAAGAATCACAATCATAAATAGATTACTTGAAATTGTGGAACAAAAGCATATATTTTTAAAAAATACACATATCTTTATTGATTTCAAAGAGAAGAAGGGGAGGGGGAGAGAGAGATGAAAATATCAATAATGAGTCATTGATCAGCTGCCCCCTGCATGCCCCTTCCTGGGGATCAAGCCAGCAACCTGGGCATGTGCCCTGACCTGGGATCGAACCTTGATTTCCTGGATCATAGGTCAATGCTTAACCGCTGAGCCATGCCGGCTGGGCAAAATCCTATGGTTTTTGCTTCTTTCCAAACCTATATGGGTTGGCAGGGAAACATTGGAAGAACCAAAATAGATGACCCATCAACCTTCATGCAGCACCTTACAAAACAAGCCCACCGTTCCCATGTGCAGGCATCGGGAATGTGGGGCTTTCTGTGGCCCCCGCCTAGCAAGCTCTCCACACAGCTGTAATAATTTGGGAGATCTGAACTAAATTTAATATATGGGCCTTCACTGAGTTTAGTTTGGCTCTCATTCTGCTTTGTTTGACTCTTCCATTCCTTGAATTTAATGAAGTTGTTCGATAATACAAATTTAATTTCTCAAAAATGACTCACCCCACAAATTCAGCCTTCAAGAAAACATTGCCTAGAGAGAGGTTAACTTCAGACAGTCACCTGCTTGTGATAGGTAGTCTTGGAGTTGGCTATAACCCCTTTGGCAGCCATTACCCTTTCTACACGTGGAATTTCAGTTTCCCCCACTCCCAGCCATACAAAGCCCACTTCAAGACTTTGTACATTGATTCACTTATTTAATTAGATATTCATCCCCTCCAGTGGCTGAGTGCAGGCTCCTTAGTCACACTTAAAGCTTTGTGACTTTGGGTAAATTTGTTATTCCCTCTAGGTTTCATTGCCCCCTTCCATAAAATGGAGATAATAATGTGCCAACCATAGGGTGGTTGAGGGAATTAAGGGAGTTAACAAATGTAAAGCTCGTGAAACAATGCCTGGCATACAGTAGACATATTTGTGTAGCTCATCCTCTTATATGATGTAGTAATAGTTACAGTCTTCCTTTCGCCTTCACCTTGAGGCAGACCTTGTTTTGTCTGCTCAGTTCTTGGCCTTTGTTTTGATACTCAGGCTAATGGGAAAGCAAAGAATGGGAAGGAGCTAAGAAAGGCCAGACTAACATTGATTAGAAAGGACATGCAGCAGGCAGAGCAGAACAGAATGTGTTTGGAAAATGGGAAGAAGGTGGGAGTGAAGAGGAATCGGGGGGCCAGATTTAGGTAGAGAACTTATGGGGGCGGGTGGGTAATGGAGAGGGGAGAAGGGAAGGTCAAGAAAGAGAAGGGGAAGTGGAAGGGAAATGAGGGGCGGACACGCCCAGCAGGAGAGGAGCCTGTCAGGTATGAAGAGATAAATGGCTGAACTCCAGGCAATGCTATTCATGCTTGGCATCAGTCAAGAAACTTTGGTAAAGGTTTAAATTTTCTTTCCCTGCCTCTCATTTTCCCCTTTTCATCTTCTCCTTTAACTTTAACAGGGTTTATTTTATTTACTTATGAGGAGAGGGTAAGTGCAGTACTTTTTCCTCCTGATCAGGAGGTGTATTAGACAAATGCCAGCCCCAATATGCCCTCAGTGTCCTGCATCGCTCTCCACGAGGCATATGCCACACACCCCACCTCCACCTCTCCAAACAATATTAATATGCTATTTGAAAACTATCTTTTCTAATGAACATGTTTTGGAACGATTTACTACCACTTCAATCTAGCAATCCAAAAATACATAACAATTTACTCAGCATGGCAGATCTTTATAGTTTTCAAATGTTTTCATACTCATGGTCTCATTTGTCATGCCCCCCCATCAGAATTTTGCACACTTACAGGTCAGGTGCTATCATTTCTATTTTATACGAGAGGGAAACCAAAGATGTGCCAGCCCTAGTACTAATAAGGTGCTATGACTCCTGTCATGTATTCATTCTATTCCGTCACAATGGCAAGCTCAAGTATACATGTTGCTTTTAGCAAGGGGGTGCGTTTCTTCAGAACGTACAGAGCCTATATCTCCAACCAGCTTTCTTGCCCTTATGCAGAAACCAGGCGGTTGGACTGCTTGTTTTTACTTTTCTGTTCTAGGAAGTCGTGCCTTTGGCCACACTTCTGACCTGGGGATTAGAACCCACACCCTCTCTGTGGTTTAGCCCTTTGAGCCATCCTGAATTTAAGTTTAGTAATTAGCACTTAGAAAGTCATTGAGGTTAATCTCCATTGGGCCTGTGTAAAATTTGGACTTATTTAATTGCCAAAACCTCTTAGAGAGCATTTCTGTGTAATTCTGTATATTTAGAAGTAAACTAATGACATTATCCATATTCCCTTAGAATGGGATGTGGCAATTACAGTATATGGACAGAACAAAAATCTATTAATAGTCACATATGTGGTAAGGTGACATTCAGATGCATCTGTTTCCTTTCGTAAAGTCACCTGCTGGAAGCCTATTGAGCAAATGTTAATGAATTTGGGTGTACCTTAGCTGCAAATGGATCTGACCTTCTTAATGTAACATTACAGCAACCTAGATTCACTTGGATTATTCTGCTGATTTAAATTAAATTGAACACCAAAGCCAGCAAAATATATTAGAGAGGAATTAGATGTGCTACAGAAACATTTAAAGGGTGTTCTTAGAACCCGAAGAAGAGGAAGAAGAAGAACATCTCTTTGTATTTTTCCAGCTTAGAGCCCAAAACACACATTTGGAGAGATAGACATGACGGTTCTATTGTGTGAATGGAATTTGCCATGTGACCTCCATTAATGTTTAAAGATTGCTCCATAGTTTAATTGCTGAAACGTCATGCTGAAAGCATGCTGTCAAGGGCCTGCCAAATTCGGTTTTAAAATTCAGCTGGTTTTTAGCTGTAGATGAGAAAAAAAAAATTAAAGATTTTTGTTTTGTTTTTGTGTTTACTGCTTCAACAGAAGTTAACACTTGGATTTAATCTATTTAATCAGTTGTTTCAAAAATAGCATGCAATTTGCCCTCAAATTAAATTAAAACTCATAAGTGGAAGTTAAATACCCTTCCCCTTATATATACCTGTCTCAGTTTTCTTTAATGTCTTGACATATATGTTGCACTTAAGTCCAGGGTCTGTAATGAATTCCTATCATGTTCATCAACACTCAAAACTCTTTACTTTATGGCTTTTCATACGTGGTATACCCTCATCATGGGGGTAAATACTCCAGGAAATGATTCACGGGCTCTGCTTTTCATGTAACTTCTCACTGTGGAATTTAAGTTTTCTTGCCAGTGCATGTACCTCATGACCCTTGCTGACTTTGTAGTTTCATTTAGAAGATAAATTTGGTCAGTCAGCAACAAATGCTTATGGAAAACTTAATTTTGACTATTTTTTTCCTCATAGGAAAACTTCTGTGTGAAAAGTGACCTAAATGTGTTTTGGTTGATGGTATGGGTTCGCAGATATTTGTATAATTGTGAATAAAATGAGCTGTTTTCTCAGACTTCATGAGGGATTCCTTTTTCTCTCTCTTTAATAAACACAATTTCATTGGTGCTGTCAGGCCAGAGTCTCTGTCTATCACCATCGGATTCACCAAGGACCCTGCCCTAGAATCTTTTGCAAAATAATGAGTAAACTTGATGCATACTCTTAAAGACCTCAAAGCAGAGAGGTAATTACACATTTTAAATGTGATGTTTGGCCAACAACTAGCCAGGAATTCCCAACATGGAACGGTTCCAACATGGCTGCTATAAATTAGAAATGGTCCATAGCAAGCTAAGTAAAGCAGCAAGCTTTGGTTTATACTTACTGTTGATGGACGACTATTGGAAATCCCACATCAGGTTATGCCCATGAAGCACATCATGAGATGGCCAATACTGGGAGCACTGTGTTTTTTGGTTGGGTTTTCACCTTTTCTTTTTTTCCTTCCAATGAGATTTGTAGTGCAAATGAAATGTTCCTATGATGAAAAATATGGAAAACAAAATTGGAGCCGCTGGGTGAGAAACCTGCATTAATCAATATAAATATCATATATAATATTTATATAAATATATAAAAGTTTCTAGTAGGCACATTAAAAATTGAAGAGGAACAGGTATACTTAATTTTAATAATATATTTTATTTAACTCCATTTATTCAAAACATTATTTCAATATGTGAGCAATGTAACAAATCTACTAATTAGATATGTTATATATTTTTTTCATACTAAGTGTTCAAATCTTGTATATTTATACTCATAACACATTTGAATTTAGACTAGACATCAACTGCTCAACAGCTACATGTGGCTAGCGGCTGCCATACTGGACTGTGAGGGTTTAGCTCTACCATTTGTTGGCATTAAGAACACAAAGACTCTCTGGATTTCAGTCTTGCCTCTGTGTCAGTTCCTCTGTAACCATGGGCAAGTTACACTTTCTGAAATTCAGTTTCATAATATGTAAAACAGAGATAAAAAATGTTTCTGCCCTGCCAGGCGTGGCTTAGTGATTGAGCATCAACCTGTGATCCAGGAGATTGAGGTTCTATTCCCGGTCAGGGCACATGCCTGGGTTGTGGGCTTGATCCCCAGTGAGGGGCATGCAGGAGGCAGCCCATCATTGATGTTTCTCTCTCTCTCTCTCTCTCTCTCTCTCTCCCTATCCCTTTCTCTCTCTGAAATCAATAAAGACATATTAAAAAAAATGTTTCTATCCCACTGAGTTGTCATAAGGGTTAAATAAATTCCAAATACTTGGCAAATAGTAAATGTACTGCACTAGATGATACAAAGGGAATGATATTACTTATAAAGTTAGCTACACCTATAAGGGCATTTAGAAGAATGCATAGTATTAAAGTTATATTTCCATGTACAAGATATTATCATTACCTCAGGGATCCAATCATACAACCCTCAATGCTTAATTAGTATTGCTGTTTTGAGCTCATTCTGTATGTCAGGTGTGACCTTGTCTTCTTTTGGGAGTAGCCATCTCTTGCATCTTACATTTGGTTTTCATAGAAGCCAAAGGCTTGAAATTTAGAAGTAAAGACTTTGTCTGGTTTGAGCTACTTTTTCTTTGGGATAAATAACTTAGATGGATAGAATACAATGATTTTCCATAATGCTCATTGACTGAAAATATACAAACAAATTAAAATTGTTTACTCTCCTACTTGCACAAAATTTCTGCTATATCCAGTGGACGGTAAAACCCATTTTTTTTCAGCACACATCATGACTGCAAAAAGTGAACTGGCAGCTCTTATATCCTTCAGGTAGCTGTCAGAATTCATGGACACACAGCAATGTTGTGAAAAGCCTATTGTAGGTTATAATATTCATATAGCTGCCAACCACCTATAACAAGTGCCAGACATCAATAACTGTCCACATTGTCAAAGGGAAGCAGTAAGGACAAGCACCATTGATACTGCGACCAACATTGTAAAAGCTAACCAAGAGGACAATATTAATTCATGACCACAGCATTCTTTGAAGCTAGCCAGAGAGGTGGGGTGGGAGGAACCAATAACAGGAATTCAGACCATCCAGACTGGCTCAGGCCCATAGAGAAATCAAAGGCCAGCCAAAGCCCAAAATTACTCATTCAGGCCCTTAGGAGAGACGGAATTGCACAGTATGCTGTATAAAGTTGGTGCTTTCTGCCCTGGCCGTGTTGTTCAGTGGTTAGAACATCCCCCCTTTCCCCCCCCCCACTAAAGGGTTGTGGGTTTAATTCTTGGTCAAGGGTTGTGGGTTCGATTCCTGGTCAAGGGCACATACCTGGGTTGCAGGTTTGATCCCTGGCCCTGGTCTGGGGGCATGCGAGAGGCAACCAATCGATGTGTCTCTCTCACATCAATGTTTCTATCTCTCTCTCTTTCCCCTTCCCTCCCTTCCTCCCACTTTCCCTAAAAATCAATGAAAAAAAAAAATCCTCAGGTGAGGATTAACAACAACAAAAAGATGGTAATTTCAGTCTGCCACATAATTTCATGTTTTTTTGTGTGTGAAAAAGGATCCTTGGTATTCTTCCTTATGATAAAAAACAATTAGACATTCTTGTTAAAGATTTGAGGAACTTGGTAGTTCACCCTCTTCAGTCCCCTCAATTATATCTGAAAATATCTCTGGGGGCCCAGAGAAGTTAACTGCTGAAAGTCAGACTGGCAACTCCTGGGAACGTCCAAGACTAGAGACAGACCTATCCTGACTTCCTGTGCATTTTAGTCTGTCCAGCTTCCTTGCTACTCTCCTTTGATTTTGTTGGGTATGAATAATTTTCTCTTTCTTACTATTTTAGCTGACACCTGAAGACAGAATGGCAAAATTGTGGAATTCCCAGACTGATAGATCCATCCCTTCTACGATTCTCCCAGGCTTGCTTTTACAGTGGGTGGTCTTGTGATTCAGCAGAGCTAGACTTGCTGGTGACACTGTCTCCAAGGTCCAGAGTCTGGATTGTTCTGTGTTGGCATATTTTCCATGCAAACACTGGGAAAGTTCCCGAGAATGCCTAAAATACAGCCAGAAAGTGTCCTGGGACCTAAGAAAATGTAAGTCGTTCAAAATACTTGTTTATGATTAGGTAGTGTTAAAGTGTAGAAATGTATTCTTTTGTATTTCTACCAAACCTATGTAGCATACTGTTCCAAGGGGTTGAATTCCTAGAATGCTTACCTACTGTAAAAAATTAACTGTTCATTAAAAAATTTATTAAAAATTAAATTGTTTCATAAATAATAGTTTATTCTCACAAATACTAGTTTTGTCAGCAGCTGTAAAATTGTGCTAAAAATATCTAGACTTTGAGTTACAAGAAGTGAGATTTTAAGGTTCTGATAGGCCACTTATTAGCAAATACTATTCACTCCTCCTCTAAAATGGCTATGATGAGAATGAAATAAAATAACATGTATAAGCATTGTGTAAACTATAGAGATTGTTCAAATATAAAATCTCATTCTTTTGCTCAAAATCTAATAACTATTTGCATTTATATATTGAAATAATTTACATTTATATAAAGTATTTTCTATATGATAGGTAGAGATTATGTCCAGATTGGAGATGTTTATTGATAAGCTTCCTATCTAATTCTTGTGACCCATTTATTTTAACAAGACAACTTACTTTATAGCTTACTTGAAATTTGCCTCAAACATTCAACTGATAGTGACTGCAGCTATCAGGCCCTCTGTTTATGGTGCAAAAATGAAACTAAACATTTATAAAAATTTCCACAGAAGATTCCAGCTAATGAAAGCACCATTTGTGATGTGCTAAAACATGCGCGCACATAGGTATTGCCCCATTTATCAGACATGAGAGCTAATTGCCTCATACACCACTATATCTCTTCCACTCTCTGCATTTCAATTCCCAATATTAACACATAGGTGGTCAAGCTGACCATCGGATAGCCTGCATGAGCATGAATGCATTAAATAATTTAATGTTGGAAGAGTTTATTAAACTGCCACATTCTAATCAGCATGCGTACCTGCCTTCATTAATTTTGCACTGGTCCATGGTGTGTCTCTACAGCCAACACGGAGAGCACTAATGTATTATTAATAGGAGCTCTTAACAAACAGGACCAGTTAATCAAGGAAAATTTACTATTAACCACATGATCATACATACTGCAATCTAATTACAATCAGATTTAACTCTCACACTGCCACGCCCATTTAGATATCTTTCTTATTATTTGTTAATGAAACTGCAGAAAATAGGGTATCATTATTTCATTAGAGTGAGAGAGATATTTGCATCTGCATGTGACTGAGAGCATGAGAGGGTTTCCTGCTTGCTACCGTCCCATGTTGGAGAGATTCAATTTTGTAAGTTTTAAAGATCACTGTGAAGAGAGCCCTGGTTCTACTTACCTAAATATTTTTAATTCTCTAAAATTAATTGATGGCAATGAGAGAGTTTCTCTGAATGAAAATCTATACTCTGAACTGGTTCAGGTGAAATTCAGCATTTGGCAAGTTACAGTTATTGCTGTACAAATGGCATGGATATAATCTAGACCATTTAGTTTGACTGTTTAACGAAATAATCTGAGGTATTACGGTAAATCTGATAAGATTGAAGGCCCATCATTTTACCAAATTTGGCTATTTTAATACCAGTGAACCGGATAAACACCTCCCAGGACTGCCTGTTTTGCATATTTAGAAGAAGTATAGAAAAGGGAAAAGAAAGTGTGACCAGTCTGGCCGGGCGCGGCTCAGCAGCTGAGCGTCGACCTAGGATCCAGGCTGATCGGGGTTTGATTCCCGGTCAGGGCACATGCCCGGGTTGCGGGCTCGATCAATGACTCTCTCATCATTGATGCTTCTATCTCTCTCTCTCCCTTTCCTTTCCTCTCTCTGAAATCAATAAAGATATACTTAAAAAAAAACAAAAAAGAAAGTGTGACCAGGTGTTTGTTTTTAATTTTAATTTTTTATTTTTTTCAAGTTGTCATGGTGTCTGTGTTACTCCTTTGAGCCACACAAGTTTGTGTGTATTTACAGTGAATTTCTGGTTTGGTGATTATGCCATTGGCAGTGAAGAGTGACTTTTGAATCAGAGTGAGAAGGAGAGCTCTGAGAATTTAGAAATGTCAGTGCTGGTATTTATGAAATATCAAGAAGAGAAGTTAAAACACTTTTGTCAGTATTTTGTTTTATGATCACCTTGCTCCTTGGAATATTATCTCACACTGATGGAACTTAAGAAATATCCAGCCATTTGCTAAGAATTTCAGTTGATGACTCAAAGGACTTTTTAATTACTTTCTTGAAAGACTCTAATTATCATATTTTAGGTATTTCTTCTTATTGGGGCTGACAAAAACTATCTCCTTTTATATATTTTATTTTATTTTAGGTCAAATTATCTTGCTTAAAGGATATGGATAGTTCCATGTGGGTCAGCTATGGTGTCAGATGAACTATACATTTATATGGTGTGGGTATGGATAGAGGATACCATTTTATTCTACATCATAGGACAGTTTCACAGCTGTACTACATTTTTTTCTTGTGACTCATGAGTTTATAGGTGATTTTTATAGTTTTCTTTGTTAGAAAGCAGCAGTAGCAGCTAAGTTCTATTGCCACATTATGTAGTGATCTTACCTGTTGTAATATCAAACTACGAAATATAGAATTGACTAGATAGCATTCTATTTACAGAAGAATGGTTCATAAGGAACCTCACTGGAATGTAACCTTGAAAGAACATTTAACATATAATGTGCTATATAAAACTCAATGCACACAAGTTACCATGAATCTGCCCATTCCTTGAGGTGATAGTGAATTCCCTAATGCCACTCTCACTACCAAGTAGATCAAGATTAGAGCTGGCAGACATGGCCGTATGTGCTGCAGACCACTGGAAGGAAGTGAGAGGGAGACTGAAGGGCCCCTGTGGCTATTTCTTAGGGCTCTGATGAAAGAAAAGGAGATTGAGGAATAATATTTGTCTTTTTCTATTACAGTTCTTAAGAAAATATAGAGGAATATATTTAAAGGATGGGAAATTATTTTGAATTTAACCAAGAAAAAATGTCTTTAACTTGAATAATGTTTTCCACAATGGCTGACAAAGTATGTAGATAACAGCTTTTGGAAACTAGTTTTGCATATGTAGAATACTTTTGCTTTGCTTCACTTGTGTGCTGTTATCTTGGTCTGTTGACGAAGTTGTTTGTGTATATGGTTGTCTAGCAAACTGTAAGGGTAGGTGGAAAAGTGTTCAAGGGGTTGGCATCCCTGAGCTTTGTTTCTAACTCTGCTCAGTTCTCTCATCTATAAAGAAGGAGTATTAGATTAGCTCATTTCCAAAAATTTTTTGAACACATTGATTTTAAACATATGAAGTAATAGAATATCAGAGACAACAGAGAACATAACATTCCCTTTAAAAGTTGAGAAACCTTACTGAGTAATTCCGGGAATAGTGAAAGATGGCTTGCTTCCTTTTTTTCTGTTTTAATTTCATGTAAAAAAAAAAAAAGGAATTTAATTCCAGGTCCCTTGCAGGATGTACAAACTCCACACAGAGGGATGGTAATGCAATAGTGCTCTATATGACTCATACATATAATTCAGTTTGGAAATGTCATATGATAATCCCATGCAAAGCCCTATTCATCAAAGGCCTGAGCTGTCAGGTCGTGATGGTGCTTTGATTATTTTGCACATTATTTACACAGGGAAGAGCCAAAAGGCACATTCCACACACAAGTTAAGGGGGAAAAAGAGCTCAATGGAAGGCTTATCCTTTTCACAAACATGGATAATTAAGAAACTGTGAAAGGATAGAAATGTTAAATTGGCTGGCAACTTAACAAACATGCCAGAGAGATAGACAGATGATAGAGAGAGAGAGAGAGAGAGAGAGAGAGAGATAGATGATAGGTAGATAGATGATTGATAGATGATAGATGATAGATAGATGATAGATAGGTAGATAGATAGATAGATAGATAGATAGATAGATAGATAGATAGATGATAGATGATTGATAGATGATAGATGATTGATAGATGATAGATATAGATAGATATAGATAGATATAGATAGATGATAGATAGATGATAGATTAGATAGATGATGATAGATAGATAGATTAGATAGATAGATGATAGATAGATAGATAGATAGATAGATAGATAGATAGATAGATAGATAGATAGATGATAGATAGATGATAGATAGATAGATAGATAGATGATAGAAAGATAGATGATAGATGATTGATAGATAGATAGGCACACACACACATACACACACACACAAATATATTGCCAATGAACACAAGAGAAAATATTTTGATGTCATGTAAGTACAAGAAATATAAAGAAAATAAACAGCATTCAGACTGAGTAGTGGTGACTGTCAAGATTCACAGAAAGCATTCAGCATCTAAGACTGCACAACTGAAAGGTGGTATGACATTATGTTTGATAACCTCAGAGGGCTGGCTGGAACCAGGGGCCAGGAAAGAAGAGGGTGTGAGATGGGGAGGTCTTGTGGTGAACTTGATGCAAGGTTTACAACCTCACCTGCCACTTAGGAAGGGTTAATCCCAACAGTAAAATATTAAAACACCCACTTGCAAATGTAAATGCATATACATTCAGCACACCTGCAGACATGACATGTATACAACTCAACTAAGCCAGTAGTTGGTGTTTTCCTGGGGGAAGATAACTGGGAGAGTGATGAAACACAATGGGATAGGTCTCTGATCTGTTGCATCTATGTGTGCTGACGTGTTAGTTCAACCTCCATTGGCAATTCTTCTGAGACATAAGTAAGACAAAGGAAAGCATGAGTGAAAGAAATTAAAATAGAAAGGGAAATCTTGAAACCCAGAAATAAAAACTGAAAAACCACTTTCCATTTTCTTCAGTTGTTTTTTTTGTAACTTCTTTTTCTTGCTTAGTAACTTCAATTTATTAAGATCTTTCTCTGGGGAATAGATAAATAGTTTCGGGTGGAGCCCAGAATTGTACTTGCCTTTGGGTTACACTACTCTGCTATGCTTACAACATATCCGGTATCAGGTAATTAGTCCAAGAGTGGTCCAGTTGTTGAGGATATTTCTGGCTCCTAATAGGAGATGAATTGCAATCTGAGATATACTTTGCAAAAGGGACACTTTAAAAGATTCTACTGCAGATTTACTATATAGGTCCAACAAACAATATATTTTTTTTGTTACACTCATGTTACCACCATTGGAAGAATGAAGATTAGAAAACATATTCAACCAAGATGAATTGAAAAAATTGAGCATTTTGATAAAAAAAAAATTTGGCTCCAAAATACCAAAAAGAAAATCACAGAATGGAGTTCAATGAATGTTCTAATAAATACCTACACATTGTGATATCATGCCACTGTCATTAATTGTTAATTTTGGTGTGTATTAAATTTTCACTGCATTTGTAGGTTTAGATTTTCTCACTTTGTAAAATTTCAACTATGTATGATGATTCCTGAGAACTCATAACAAGTTGTGAATCAACTCAGTTACTTATAGCTAAATAATCTCAAAAATAAATTTACAAATAGTTTTGGAAAAAACTATATCAATATGCTAAGTGAAGTAGTCAGAGAAAGACAAATACCATATGATCTCATTTATATGTTGAATTTAAAGAGCAAAATAAACTAACGAACAAAATAGAAGCAGAGCCATAGATACATGGAACAGACTGACAGCTGTCAGAGGGGAGTGGGGCAGGGGAGACTGGATGAAAGAAGGGCAAGGGATTAGCCAAGGAACATGTACGCATGGCCTATGGTCACAGACAAGAGCATGGTAATGGCCAGAGGGAAGCAGGGACAGGGGCTGGGTTGAGGTGGGCAAAGAGGGGGAAAATCTGGACATCTGTAATAGTGACAATAATAAAAATAAAGTTAAAAAATTAAATCAATATTAGGCTTAATGTAGGTGATAGGTATATATTTTAAGTGCTTATATGTTTGGGGCAAGACCTCCAAGTATAAGAGGGCTTAAGGCCAGTGGGGATCTAAAAAAAGTGGATAAAGAGTCACCTGTTGTAAAGCAACTTCATTGAAGGTACTGGTAGTTTAGTGACTATTTCTAGAATTCTCTGAAGGTGACAAAGCTGCTTTCCTTATTTTTAAGCACTCTCAATTGAAGGGTATCAAGCTAGTCTTGACTATCGGTGGGGGTGTAGTTGATTATATGAAGCCCTTGCAGCAGGATGGCTCTCCCTGCTGGCTTGATACAGCTCTTGGACACCTTGCACTACTTGGAACAGGTTGTTAACTATAATGATACTCCAGGTGTGGGCTCACTTTGACATTCTAGGCTCCACATAAACTTTTGTAAACTTGCTGTATTTCACATAAAATCATACAGCTGAAATTGTGTCATACACTGTTCAGTGTGTTTTGAAGGAAATGCATTTCTCTCAGGATGTCCCTGGGCTTGGCATGTCAGCCCTATTATGAAGATATTCCTCAAATCAACATTAGACAATTTCCTGGAGGAATCTTCTCCTAGCAAGAGTTTAGTCCTTTTATTTTAGATTCCATCTTTACTTTAATAATCTAGTATAAATTAAAAAGTTAGCTAATGTTTATTTACACTGCACTAGCAAAGGAAAGGGAAATGATGTTCGTGAGTCAAAAGGATAGTATCCACCTTGATCTTAAGACAGTAAGTAAAATAAGGCTGGCATTTAAAAAAATTATTTTTAATTTTTTTAAGCTTACACTGAATAACCACACAGTTGGCTACTGTCGAAACTGGCTTGCACTGAAACGTGTCATCTGCTGGGCTGAAACTTTTTCTGAATTGTGCCAAGTGGATCATTGTAATTCACATTATAGCATTTTAGAAGGACACAACACTATCTCAACTTTCTCTCTTCACCCTCAACCTTCCCCTAGCTCCCCTCTTTCCTTTCAATCTTGCCTTCTACTTGGATTTGCTTTTGGGCAAACTTCTAATCAAAATCTTTGTATCTCTCTCTGGGTTTACTTTCTTCTAGAAAAGACTCATTCTTATAAAAATCATGATAGTTTGACAAGCTGAGGGCAATTACCTGATCAATATCAGTCAGAATGAGAAGCCCATGATGGATGCACCTTTGGATTGAAAGAAAAGCAGCAGAGACATATTAAATTAAGCTAGTCTCATTTGGCCCATCACCAGAAGATACCGAAGCAAGGCAATTTGACCTTTAAAAAAATCAAGAGACCATCTGCATCACCCCTGTATGAAGAAAGGTCTCAGACAAGGTCATTAGAGAATTTCAATAATTGTTGGCTTTGAAATAAAAGATTTTTAAAAAGTTTTTTTTTAGAGCTGAAACTAGAAATAAAGGAAAATTAGGGAGCCCATTTCCCAGTTTTTATAGAGTAGGTGGGGATATTCCATGGGGCAAGGTGGGCACAAGATCAAATGGTAAACATGGCCACTCTTAAGACATATAAGTCTTAGCCTACCCTTTCAAGTTGGCAGGTTAATAAATGTTTTAATTATACTTTTAGCTTGATACTTCTTCTAAAGCCAAACAGTAAATCTCTTTAGATTATGTTGTCATTGGCTGTTAGCATAGCTAACAAGGCAATAGATCTCAGGTATTTAGCCACCATTACTTCTTATTGGCTCAAATCATCACAATCAACAATTGCACACTCCGAGGAATTAAGATCTGCTCACATGTAAACATCATGGGAAAAAGGTGACTTCTACCCAGTAACTCTGCACAACATTTTTAATGGTTGTACAGTCATAGAACTTAACACTGATTTTTAAAATGCATTTAAATGATCTCCCTTTCCCTGTTACAATAGCTTAATGCATATTGCTAGACTCTTTCCTCTTCACCTGATCCACAGACCCATGTCCCTGAAAACCATAAACAAAACACACCAGGATGGAACATTTTGGGGACCTGGTATGGGAAACTCTATCCATAGAAATCCAGAGTCAGAGAGACCCTAAAGAAATTGTATTTCTATTCATTGTTCTCAAACTTTAGATGCATGGGGATTGCAGCATAATTATTTGACAGCATCCAGGATGCCGAGGAGGGTCCAGGGATCTGCATTTTCACGAGTGTCTCCAGGTGATACTATGCTGGTGGCCCATGGACATGTGTTAAGAAACACTGCATCTGGTCCTCCTTTCTCTTAGCCTTCTAGCGACGTGGAAAGTACGCCAGCTTAAGGTGATGAGAATCAATCACTTTTTTTTGCAAAGGCTACCATGGAAATGGACTGAGACCCATTCAATCAAATAACACAGTCCAAGGCTTTGATGTTTTGTCACTTTCCTGTTAAGAACTGCCACGTCTCTTCCTCCAGCTAGAATCCCTTTGTTTTATTTCTGTCCATTTTGCTTAAATGTATTCTACTTGTAAAAGTGTTCCTTGGGAAAACAATGAGTTATTTCACCTTTTATCATCAAATATGTGCTTTCCCTTATTTTACATACTATCCCAGGCTTCCAGTTTCTTTCTAAGGGTAGGGTACTTCTTGCCAGGAAGGAGATAAATCTGTACACCAACTCATTTCATTCAGAGTAAAAGCCACAGCCTCAACGTCGTCAGCTCTATTTTGCCCCTTTCTCACTCACATCATCCAACTGGCCTCCTTGTTATTTCTCAAGCATGCCCGGCACAGTCTCACTTTAGAACCTTTATTTTAGTTGTTTTCTCTATTTGGAACACTCTCTTCCCAGATAGCTACTTCAAGTCTTTGCTTAAGTCCCACTTTCTCCCTGAGGTTTCTCCTCACTTTCTTATTTAACACTGAATTCCAATCCTGCCTTTTTACTTTATCTACCATAACACGATCTACATATTTTTTGGTCTTCCCCCCACAGTACTTATTTCCTTCTAATATGCTATTTTATTTACTTGAAAATATCCTTGTTTATTTTCTGTTACCCCCTATTATATTATAAACTCCATGAAGGCTGAAATTTTATTTTTTTAGGCTGGTAATTAGACAGGTAATTAGAACAGTGCCTGGCACATAGTAAATGCTCAATGAACCTTCCTTAGATGAAAGAATAAATGTCTAATTACCCATGATAGTTTCCTTTTTATAAGCAGTTGCATCAAAATCTGAGAGAGGCTAGAGGAGGCAACAGTTAAAAAGGGTAGAAATTCAGACATTATTCAGATTCACATAAATTCACATATGATTCAGAAAATGTGTTTAAGTAGTCGGTATTCTAGGTGGGTCTTAAATTACACTATAAAGATTACCAACTTCTCATTCTACTCCTCCGGCCAGCTGTTCCAAACTCTTTAACCATGAATATTGATTACTGAGGGCTGAGTAATCAGTGAAAGTAGCAAACTATAGGGAAAAAGCTGGAGTGAGAGCCTTATTAGTGTTATTTAAATTGCACTGAAAATATCATTTGGGTTTTGAAGCTACCTTGGCATTTGGACACAACTCTATTGGAACTTATTTCGCTAAATTTGTAGGGATATGTACCATTATGGAGAGTTTATGATGTGTTCTACATGATGCCTTGCTTCACAAACATCAGCTCCCTGTTTCTTCAAGGGTACTATTCAGTATGATGTTAGGATTCATTGACTTGCAAGTGGCAGAGAATCCAACTCAAACTGCTTTAAACAAAGACAAACAGGAGAGAAAAAAAGAGTTTCTATGGTTCATATGTCTAGGAAGTTGAGAGAAAAAAAGTCTTGATATTTATTGCTCAAATATTTAAAACCTAATATAAGCAAAATAAAATATAATATTAACTATTGGAACATTTAAAAATAACATAAGCTGGGTAATTATTTTAAATTTATATTCATATATTTTAACCAGTTTCTTAGTCATAATCCATCTTAACACCATGATGCAGCCCTGTGATTGTTAATTTTATGTCAATTTGCTGGGCCGCAGGTTGACTGCCCAGATATTTTGTTAAACCTCATTGTGGGTGTGTCTGTAGAGTGTTTTGGAAGAGCTTACGATTTGAATCGGTAGACACAGTAAAGTGATTATTACCAATCCAATATGGGTGGGCCTCATCCCTTCTGTTGCCAAAGGTCACCTAGTTTGAGAGAGAAGCGCGACCAGTCCTCTGATCTGTCTGGCTTCACGTTGCTGAATATCAATGCCACACAGGTTAGCAAGAGAGATCACAGCCCTAAGCAGCTGCAGCTCCTGGTGATATATGCCAAATACACTATGCCTTGAGCACCACAGCACAGTCTCATTTTAAGCTTCTCTTTGCCAGATATTCATAAGAGAAGAGAGATGTAACAGCAGAGTTGCATTTTCTTCCAAGTGAAATTTGAATTGTCCAGAGTGTATCACCATTGAATGTGATCCATGAATATCATCAATTGTCTCCAATGGCTCTGGCCTGTGTGACTCAGTTGGTTGGAGTGTTGTCCCATACACCAAAATGTTGTGGGTTCGATTCTTGGACACATACCCAGCTTGTGGGTTCTATCCCCCCATTGGGGTGCCTGCAGTAAACAACCAATCTATGTTTCTCACATTGATATTTCTCCCTCCCTCTCTCTCTCTCTCTCTTTCTCTCTCTCTCCTCTTCCTTCCCTTCCTGTCTCTAAAATCAATTTAAAAAAAATAATTGTCTCCAATGAAATCTTTTCTCAAAATCACGTGTGTTTGGATTAAAACAAAAAAGGCCTAACTTGCAAAACTTAAGTCCCAAAGCTTGAGAATAATGCCTGAACTTGGAAAGATCCTAAGAAGATTCTTCCCTCTTTGCCATATTCATGCATTACCAAGAATCAAGGCTTTGGATACCTGGCCTTCACAGTGTTTTGTGTACTCTTCAAGGTAGTTACTTTTTCTTTGAAAATCACTATAATAACCAGTTATTTCATCTTTTTAAGAAGGTTCTCCTTTGGTCTTCATTACATCAGAGCTGAGCATTTTGTCAGCTTCTGTTTCACATGGGAATTAAAATCAGGCTACCACAGACACAAAAACGATGGAAAATCTTTTCCTGGAGAAATTAGAAACAAAATTGAATGACAGTTATGAGCCCTTTTATCACTTATTACTGAGAGCTATTTTCCTGAGTCATCTGCTGAAAATGAGTATTATAACAGTCTGTAATGACAGTCAAGGTTCATCCACCATGGACTGCTAGGTAAATTTTAAATAATATCCTTACCTATCTATTTCTTGATTTATCAACTTATATTGTATCTATTTATGCCAAACTATAAAACATTAGTATTTTATCTGTCAATTTTATTGGTTATGTTATTAGTACTTCTAGAAGTTACATTTGTAACTAAATAATAATCTATTTATTCTTTATCCGTCAATTTAGAGAGTGTCTATTGACTTCTCACTAGATAAGTGATAAAATTAGTGAACCTATTGTTTTTTATCTATATTTCTCCCACTCTCTTTCTGCACAATGCAACTCCTATTAACCATACTGTTACTTTTACATATTCTGTAATTTTATAATTGTCTCTTATGCTTTGTCTATAAGTTGAGTCTATGAACTGAAAATAAATAACACATATATGATAGAATTGTCATGTTAATATTATTCTCCATAAATCTAAGTGAAGTGATTGGGTCCAGAGAGAAGAATATGTTAATCTATGTCACTTAATTTTTACTACTTGAAGGAGAATGTCTATTCTAAGCATTAAGAACAAATGGATTCTTGTTTCCTAGTTGTGCTTCTTTATAGTGGGTTTGTTATTTGGACTGTGGCTTTCACGGCATCTATTTTATCTTAGAATTGCTAAATGCCTTTGTTTTTCTTATTAAAAAAGGGAAAAGACCAGCGATTTCAACTCATCAATTTCTGAACCAAGTATCTGTGATAGAATTGACTTGCTTATTAAACATATTCTACCTGGCTTATTTCACTTAGCATAATTTTCTCCAGGTCCATCCATACTGTCCCAAAGGGTACAAGATTCTTCTTCTTTATAGCTGCATAGTATTCCATGGTGTAAATGTCCCACAGCTTTTTTATCCACTCATCTACTGATGGGCACTTGGGGACGGGGTGGGAAGAGTCATTGGGGAGAAAAAGGGACATCTGTAATATTTTAAACACAAATAAAATTTAAAACAAAACAAAACAAAACAAAAAAACATATTCTATACATAGCTCTCTCACTAATTTCACCCATTGCATATTAGGCTAGCTGCACAATTACCTTCTTTTTGCATTGCCCTGTATTATAGTTTAATCCCATGTCTTATACTTTTCAAGATTCCTGTTTTGTTTTGTCCAAATACATCCTCAAGGAAATTTTATTTTTAGAAAGTTTGTGTGAACTCTCCAATAAAATGGATAGTTGCCCGCTAGCTTTCACTCCTGATTAAAAAGTGTGATACCAGTCTGGTTTTTGGTCCTTTGTAGATCTTTTATTTTTTTTCCTCTCTGGGACTTATTAGAATTTCTCATTGCTCTTAAGTTCTGAAATTTCATTTAAAAAATGCATCTAAGTCTTTGTTTCAATTTGTATAATCAATTGTGCCTTTAGTTCAGATAAATTTTTTGTATAATTTATTTGATTATATTTCAATCTGTGGGAAAGAGTATAATATTATTTTCTTCAGGAATTCTAATTAGTTATTTTGGTCTATTCTGGATTGACCATTCATGTCTTTTACATTGTCTCATAGTTTCCATTTACTTAGTGTTTAGTTCTGGGAGATTTTTCTCAACTTTATCTGCCAAATCACCCAAATTCATTTTCAGCCATGTTCATTCATTATTGAATTCTTCTATTGATTTTTGAAAATTTTAAATCTTATTTAATTTCTGAAAAAAATCTATTTTCTGATTCCTCCTTTTACAGAGTGTTCTAATTGTGTTCATGCCTTCTTGAATATCTCCCAGGATACCAATTAGATTTGTGTGTAGCCCTATTTCCTTAGGGTCATTTCCTTTCTTTCTTTCTTTCTTTCTTTCTTTCTTTCTTTCTTTCTTTCTTTCTTTCTTTCTTTCTTTCTTTCTTTCTTTCTTTCTTCTTTCTTTCTCTCTCTTTCTTCTTTCTTTCTTTCTTCTTTCTTTCTTCTTTCTTTCCTTTCTTTTTTACTTTTGGTAATCCCCTTTTTACGCTTTTGGTTAGGTAACTACTAACATAGGTAAATGAGGACCATGCAATTGGCATAAGTTGCAAAGTGTTCTTGTCACTCCTTTATTTGATTTACCAAAGGACTCCTTCTTAGTAAGGTCAGTAGGGAGCGGAGCTTCTGACAATCAGGCTGCCCTGTAGAGTAGGCAGGAAACAGGTAGGTTCGGTGCTCCTAACAATGCCATTATTAGGGAGACTTCACTCGGAGTAAAGCGATTTCTCTACTTCATTTTTCTGCAAGCCTGTAGCTCTTTTCTCCCCATCCCCCAACTGGGCCCTTGTTTGGGACAGCTGCATGGATCTAGAGTTATCGCTAGTTTCTGTCTCTTATCTTTAATCTTTACCTCCTAATAAGGATCCTCTGGGGCAAATCTAACACTTTGTTTAGAAACAAGTTTCCAACTACTTAATGAAGATGGAGGCAAATGCTACTCTGTACCCTTGTGGGTGGTGGAGGGATCAGCAGTCCCAGCTGTTTTATAGACATTCCTTCATTTAATTGGCCTGAACCATGCGCCAAAGCCCACTCCTGATCTCCATGCCTGCCAACTCCAGAATTGAATTTTTCTGAGGTTCCCTGGGATGAATGTCTCCCATCTCATTATGTTGTAAACAGTATGAGATCAGAGATCACTCTTAGTCCCTCCATGTACCTAGAATCTACAAGCATGTGGCACATGATTGGCACTCAGTAAATATTTGTTGAATGAATGGATGAAAAAACAAATGAGTTAATGGATTTGATATAGTCCTTTGATCTGTTTTCAGTGTTATTTTACTAAATTTTAAAAAATGTGGACAGGTGCTCAGATCATCATTTTCTAACTGATAAAATTTTTAATCAGTCATTAAAATTATAATCGTGAAAATTATGTACAAAGTTTATAATATTACATGAAATAATCGAAATGCTTAACCATCTATATACTATGATTACTACTTCACAGATACTACTCAGTTTGTGTGTGTGTGTGTATGTGGGCAGGAACTAGGAAAAATATCACAAAAATGATAGTTTGATTTGCTCAGTTTCTAGGGATATTGATTCATGTTTTCTTTTTATTTCTATTTGTTATAATATTATTTGTGCAATAATAAAAATATCAAATTAAATTAAATTAAATGCCAATAGAAAGAGATACCACAATCTTCCAGGGTGATGTAATATGAAAAAAAATTTTTACCCTGACAATTAGAAAAAGCTTCTAATATCTAATCTAAATCATTTCTTTGTCACTTTTGTATAATTTACTCTTCCAACCACTAGTTTACCACTGTCCTTGTCATATTGATCCTTTCTGATGATTCAATATTATCAGCTTAATTATTATTCCCATTCACTGCATAAATTTTAAATCAAATTTTCTAGGTACTGTTTTAAAATCTGGGGGTATAAAGATAAATGAGAGTCTGTATGCTTTTAGGATCATAGCCTAGTGAATGATTCTTCAATGGGAATTCACAGAGATTCTAACAGTCTTCCTTTGTGTATTTTCTGACTTTTAAGAAACTTTCCCAAGCCCTAGTCAGGTAGCTCATTTGATTAGTGTCATCCTGACACACTGAAGTTGAGGGTTTGATCCTTGTTAGGGCACATATAAGAATCAACCAATGAATGCATAAATAAGTGGAACAACAAACTGATGTTTCTCTTTCTCTTTCTCTCAAATCAATCAATATAAGAAACTCTCCCCAATCTTTTCTGTGCCTGTACTCATAGGTCTAATGATAATTATTGAAAATCTAATTTTGTAATTTACTTCAAAGCAAAGATAAGAAAAACAAGAAATGGGATGGGGGACTAAAAAGGACAAAAAGGCAAAAGGGAAATAAAAGCACTAATGGAAATTATTTTAATGAATCACATAGGGAAAGTTATATAGGGAAACCTGAGAGGAAGAACATCATTCTTGAGCAAATATGATCAAAACAATTAAAATTCCTCCTTTCCCATCTATGCTTTTTCACACTGCAGTTTTGTTTTCATATTTTTACTGATGTTTCTTTGTAGAATTATTCATTTGTTTTTGTGTATTGCTTTTTGTCATTATTGCTCCACTCACTTAAGTGCTATACAACAAAGTCCAATATATTATGTTTAAAGGAAAAGGAAAAGGTGTTTTTTGATTGTGAGCTTAAGGAGCTTTTCTATATTGAAGTTCACAATTTTATCTCATGGGTTTTATAATACCTATTTGGCTCCCAAGGAAGTGTTATCTTATACTTAACTAAGTTCTCCATCAGTGAGTCTTCCAGAAAATTAAGCTATTGCGATAGACAAGGGATTGATATACTTTTAATGGAATCTCCTTATGGATTTATGTGCTACCATAAGCACAAGTGGTTAAACAGCATTGCTTTCCATCCAATTTTTCATGCCAGAAATCTGGAGTCATTCTTGACACCTGCCTTTCTCTCCATCCCTATATCCTATACATCACATGTCTTATTGATCTTACTTTCAAAATGGGTCTTGATTACTTCGAGTGCTCCTCATTTCCACTGTCAGCATTCTGATCCTGACTTGGACCTCGATCATCTTGCACATGGATCACTGAAATTGCCTCCTAATTACACTTCTAGCTGTCTCTCTTGGTCCCTTCAATCCTTTTTTCATATAGCGGTAATAGCAGAGTTTTTAAAAACTCAAATTTAACCACACAGCTCCGCTGCTTATATCTCTTCAATGACCTCCCACTTCTCTTAGAACAAAACCTTAATTCATTACGATACTCTCCATGGAGTGATCTTTTTTAAGTCATGCTTCTCTCTTCTTTTGGGGAATAGAAGAGTTCTTTTCTGCCCAAAACCCTTTGTAGGCATCATTTTCTTCCATTTTTTACTTGAATAAATCCTATGTATGACTCAGATTTCTGATTAACTGTTATTCCTCAGAGAAGTCTAATTGGATTGTCTCTTGCTTAGGTCCCACATAGTAAGTGTACTTATAACTAGCTTTTGTTGTTGTTTGTTTCATTGTTATCTTTCCCATAAAACTTTAATCCACAAGAGGACACAGATCATATTTTGTTTGTTGCCATGTTCTCAGTAACTGGAACAGTGCCCAGCTCCAAGTAGTTGCTCAAAAAAAGATGTGGTGAGTAAATGAATAATGATGGTCCTTGGCCTGGTAGAGATAGCAGTGGAGAATTAGGTCTGGGTTCTAAGATAAGGTCAGCTCGGTCATACAGAAGCTGTCCTCGATGGCTGTTTTTTTCAAGTGGCTCTGGATATTTATCCAGTCATACGTGTGGTCGTTCAAGCCACAAAAGAGTTTTTCTGCAATTAGAAGGGAGTTTATGGCTTCTCAAACAATCTGGAGAAGTAAGCTGATTATTCAGCATCAAGATAAAGAACGATGACCCAATCCAACAAAGCAGCAGATGCCTGTTCTTGTCTTTTAATTCTAAAGACAGCATGCACGGGTAATATATAATAAGCATTTATCAGTGTGCTAATAGTGTTTGAAATTCTATTAGGTGACATGATGAGGAATCTCAAGATGGATGGAGTTGTTATATATTTGGTGTCTTGACTGTGCCTGCCAGAGCCTTTAAAGTCAGTTTAGTGGTCTATTAATGTGTCCATTATGAACCCAATTTCTTACCTTAGTCATTTTAAATCTCATCTGTCTAATAACTTAGTATATGTTATTAGGCCAAATTCAAACATTTTATACCAACTATAATTCTTAGTTGTTAAACCAGTTTTGACTTATTGGTGCCACATTAAATCCTTAATAGGTGGAATAATTGGCTCTCATAACAATTTGGAGTAGGGGAAGTCATGAGCGAGCGCTGTTTCCAGATACCTGAAAGCTATGAATGAGTCCCCTTTGCCCTCTGAAAAGCTATGAACCAGTCCCCTTTGCCCTCTACTGCATCTCCCCACCCCTGCTGATTCCATGTTCTCCCAGTTTCCCAAGCCAGTCTTAATTGAATCCAAACAGGAGCCATGAAACCTGGCATGGCTCTAGGGAAACACCTTCCAGGATTTCCCAGGGGGATTGTTCCCCAGGAATAGCCAGTCAGTGGTACAAAATGAAGGGCTTTAGCTGTTCTTTGCTTCAGAGGGATAAGCCTGAGGTCATCCTAAGGGAGAAAATTGACTCACCAAGTCTTCTGAGTACTCTGCTCTGTATGTAGCATTCAAACCCTTTACATCTGAACACTGTACATGAAAATTTACCCTCGTATCAATTTGATTTACATGGCTTTCCCATTTCTTAGTAGCACCCTAAGCTTCACCGCCTCTATGACAAAGTCAACTTCCCCTCCACAAAATGGACCCCTAGGCACAGATCTTGAATAGTAATTCTGCAGGCAGCAGGCAGTCAGGCCAGCACATGTCTAAGTGTTACGGGATCACATATCTGTGTTCCTGGACTTTTGAACCTGTTTACCCTCCTTGCCTACCTGCAAAGCCCCTGGCGCATCCTGTATGTCTTTGAGTGCATCCCCTCTCTCTAATTGAGAGAAGCAAAGCCTTCTGGGGTGCAATAAAACTGCTTTAGGAAGGCAAGAAACAGATGGAAAATAAATGGGTTTAGGTGCTCCAGGGACCCAAGTGCTGCTGCAGAAGGCAGAAACAGAGCATTTAAACAGCAAAAGAGTATTTGATTTTTGTCTCTCAAATTTTGCATTGGGGCAGAAAATGTACCAAGGTAAAGAATCAGAGGTTCTGTCCTTGGTGCAAATGACACATAGACTGCGTCCTGGTTAAAGCCAGTCACTCTGTTCTAGAGTTAACTTACTGGTGGCTCTAACCTGTGTGCAGAGTGAAAAATAGACCCTACATTTGATTTCTAGCAAATCAGTTTTTACCCTTCTTTGAGAACTGTTTCATAGGGATTAGGGTGCTTTGCAAGAGAGAATCGAGTTCCAATCCTCAATTCAACTCATGCTGTCTTCATGGACAAGTCACTCAGCACCCCAGAATCTCGGTTTTCTCAACACTAAAATGGGGATAACAAAACTTGTATGGAAGAACTTTTGGAAGTATACAGGTATGAGTGCAAAGTACGGAGCAAACTGTCACTGTTGAAAGATCAGTGCATACCTAAGTTCTGCTGTTTCCCCGCCCCAGCCTCTCAGGTAAATGATTCACATCCTCTGCAATGTCACATTTCTTTAACTGTTTCCTTTTCATAATTCTCACCAACTATCTAAGAGTTGCTTTAGATACCACTTCTAGTCCCTTCCCCCTTCTTCCCCTGTATATTCTTGCAGGTTTAATCTACGAGGCCAATGTAATTTGGAGAATGGGGGAAATCCAGCAAACCATAAGACATAAGGTGAGCTTATCAATTTGGGAGAATGAATTTTGCCACAGAGTCAAAGCTTTAGTGAATGATGCCTTGTGAAAATATGCCGCTTTTCAGGAAACAATTAATGATAAATAAAGCTTGTCGAGTGCTCACTTTGGGTCAGGTACTATTAGAAGTGCTTGTCTTGAATTTACTAATTGAATCTCTCTCCTTCCCTATGCTATGAGGAGGGTCCTATTTTTACTCTCATTTTACAGGTGAGAAAAATGAGACACAAAAAGACTGAGTTACTGGTCCAAGGACACACAGGTGAAAAAGAAAGACCCGGGAAGCTGACAGAGGATGATTATCTCCAGAGCTCCTGTATTTACCCACTAGGAAGTGCTGCCATTTGAAACAAAGAGAGGAGACTTGTTCTGGTCACCTGGCCTTTCTGGCTAAATATAAATCTAGCTTCATGCAGAGCAACAGGTCCAATATAGTTTTACTGATACACTCTCTGTGCTGTAACTTGTATACAATGGCTTGGGGCAACCGGGAACATATCCGCTGAGGTTTATTGCCTGGCAGTCTACGATTTATAACCTACATATGGTGGTGGTGTGTTTTAAACATCCCCCTCATGTATATTTTCTTAGTGAGATAGTAAGTTTCTCCAATGTTTGTGTACAGCTTCACTTCTCTTGCATACGCCTTACTCACAAGGCTTTGGGGTTCGGTGATTGCTTTAGATTGACTGCCTGAATTTTAGCAACTATGCATGGTGGTCACAATGATCCCAGTTCCAAAATGTAAAAGAGATGAGGCTATGGTTAAGCTACTCAAGGATTTTACTCCAAATTTCAAGGTTTTGCCCTTAGCTCGATTTCATAGACAGCAAACCAACAGACATTCAATGTCCATTTCTTGAGTGATCACCATCAGCACAGGCCGGTGCGAAGAACTGTGGGTACAAAGGGAAACAAGACACAGTTGCTGCGCTCCAGGAACTGACAATACAGTGGAAATTAAGTCCAACAATACGCTACTAGGAGAGTGGGAATCTGCCTGGAAGGATCTGAAATGGCTCTTTGGAGAAAGTAAAATTTAACTGAGCTTTGCAAAAAAAACCCAATAAATTGAGAGCAATATACAAAGCGAAGATTTGCAACAATGCCCCCTTGCTGGTGAACAGGGGTAGGAATTTCAGCCTGAGGTAATATACCCATCTCACTGTCCTTTTCCTACCCCAGAACCGTAAGGAGCACACTTAGTTCTTGCTGCAGGATTTAAGAAAGGCAGAACTGATCATCTCATGATTTGCTGGAAGTGGGAATGGGAAAACTAAATTATTAAGTGTTTTTGTGTATGGAGCAGAATAAGGGCTCCTAAAAAATGTATTGTTTAATTCTGACATCGGGTGCAAATTGGGAAACTGAGTCACTAAGAAAAAACAAAAGTAATTTGCTCATCAACATGCAGGTGGTAAGTGGCAGAGCTGAAATTCAAACCCACGTCTGTCTGATTCCAAAGTTCATACACTTGTGTAGAATGTACCTCATCTTGTCAAATTATCTGAGTCTCATCTTGCTGTGGGTTCTTGTTTTTCTTCTCTGTGAACATTGCATTTATAGGAAACTAAAAGACAACAGCAAAAAAACCACACCAAGTTTACTTTTATTCAGTATGCATCAACGTTTACATTAACTGCTTATTTTTCTTTTCCACCCCAAAATTTATTTTATTTTTTTAACTAGAACTTTTCAACCTTCTGTGATCTCTTTATAATTCCCTTTACAATGCATAACTATGCTCGACCAATTTGTTGGAGACTTTTGAAGTGTTTAAAAACTACATAAAAATTATTTTTTTCAGGTTTTATGTTAATGAACATAGGTGTTATTCAGAGCAAAGTCAGGGTGTCAAGGGAACTTCAGTTAAAGTTATTCATACATAAACTAAAAAAGGAAACATCTTTAGTAGAGGAAAAATACATTTAATGAGTAAGTGCGGCACACACAATTCCCCCTTTCAAAAATGTCAGCTCGTATTGAATCTCCATCCTAGATATCTTACAATTACTTTGTCAACAGAAGGTAGAGTAGTGATGGATGACGCATTGGTTCTTGAAACCAAACTTTCTGAGAGTTACTTAGGCTGAAACTAAGTGCTTTTACATTCCAGTCTTATTGATGATAGTGGTTTTATATTTATCACCCTGTCATTTCAGTTGACTGTATCAGCCTCTTCCCTGTAAGAATATGGACACTAATGGAGGTGTGTCCTTAGTGCTCCGAAGGGTCACAGATTCATTCTGCTAACACAGTCAGGGCACCAACTGCTTCACGTGGAAGCTCAGAGGCAGCTTTACCAATTTCAAACAGGGATCAAAAGAGAGTTCCTTAAAAAGCCTTTGGAAATTGTGTTCTCACTGGCTCTCTTTTGACCATGACCCATCCTTGTGGTGCTGCACACAGAGCCTCTCGGCTCTCACTAATGGAGCGTTACTATTTTGCAGCCTTCCCTATAATAGGAAGAATTCTACCAGGACCTTGGCAAGTCCAGGACCTGATTGCAACACTTTATTTATAAGAAATTCTGTCAAGAATCAATAATAGTCTTGGGTCTCGAGTTCTTTCTTTAATAATACTTTGATATGATTTGTCACAGGCTAGCCCAGAGTACCCACCAGGTTTTATTACTTAGCTTGCAGCACAGTGTCTTATCTTTGAGTCATGAGATCAGCCATGGGGAGACCTTTAAAAAGCTATATTCTTTACTGTTTGGTTATTACAGAAAGTCTATATTACTCAATAATACCTTTTATAGGGTCTGCTGTCACATCTTCACACAGATGTTTAACCCCAATGTAGATATACAAGATGCCTGGAGGCCATTTTAGTGACATGGACATTGTTTTTCATGATTGGATGCCTGATGTATCAATAGCAGCAAAAACAGAAAACAAACAGGACCATATTAAAACAACGACAGCAACACACACAACAAAAACAAAACAAAACAAACGCTACCATCTGACATTTCTGACTGGATCTCAAACTAACTGTCTATTTTGACGGAAATTTTGTTTAGAGTCCAGTGTTCAGTTTTTATTACCTGAAAGCAGAAGAAATTTGGAGAAGTCAGTTTAGATTCCTTTCTTGTGTGTGATCAGCAACTTGGGTTTCACTGTACATCTCAATAAACACGATCCTACTGCCTCGGTAGCATGCTGTACAGTGATAGTTTTAAATATGTTTATACCACTCAGCCATGGAACTCATATTGTTACAGCTAATGCCTGTTGGTAAATGCTTGTATTGTTACATGTTGTACTTGCAAAACTATGTACTGTCAGCCTAGGGTTTCATCTCCCCAATCTGTTTTTCGTCTTTGGAGGAAAATAGAAAATGCACCAATACTCACTGTAGACAAAACACACAGAAACACACACACTCAAGCACACTCACATACGGACACAGACACAAACACAAACCAAGATTTCAAAATGGTAATCATTTCGAATTTTGAAATTAGAGGAAATGAGGGAGAAACACTCCTTGGAAAGTTATTATTTTAGATCTTTCATCTGTCTCCAAATTGGGACTAATTTTCAATGTAGATTTAAGAAAATTGTTGGTATGTGAGCAAACATTTTATTTTAAAAGTTTTCAGTTTTGTTCTTGTGGCTGCTGCAGTGGTTGCTAGAGGGGATTATCCTTATGAGGCCAGCTGGTTTCCCCAGCAGCTCAGATCCCGGCTGACCATGTGCAGGGGCCCAAGGAACGACGCTCTGTCTGGACTCAGCATGGAACACACAGTGACTACCTAGAAGACACCCTGGCTTATGTCCTTGTCTTGTCCAGAAGAAGCAAAGGCACCAAAGTCAACAAGCTATGGTAGCCACTGCTTATGGCTATGATGGGCAGCTCTGAAAACGTTGTCTTTCCTCTCTCACTAGACGAGGCATGCTTTCCAGTGCAGGGGTTCAGGACACTCCTCACATTCCGTGCTCACGTTCCTTCCTCAGACTGGGATTATGAGAGATCTAAGGGCTGACGGGTGATAGGTCCCTGCCCTCGGCACTGCCTTCCTCTTTAGCTTCCCCAACACTCAGCAGTGGTAACAGTGTGCAGTAGCCTGCCTTGAACTTGACCTGAGAACTCCTGGTTTACCTGTAGACTGTGTTCAAGGCTGAGGGGAAGGAATCTATGTTTGTTAAATACCTACTGTGTGAGGTAAACACCAAAATCTGAGTGAGGCCTTCGTCATGTACTTGCTCATTTAATCTTTATATCTCACTGTAAAGAACATATCATGCCCTCTGTGAAACAAATTAGGAGCCCTGCATTCAGAGATTAAGAAGTTTGCTCCTTTTATGCAAATGAGACTGGGGAAACTGGCCTATAGTGTGAGGGAGGTGGGACTCCAAAATTCATACTATTTGTTCTCTACTAAAACCCATACCACCAAATTGCAAACCATGCTGCTAACTTCTTCCATATTACCATGGACCACTGTTCTCTTAGAAATTCTCCCAAGCCTACTTTTCAGGCCACTCATCCTGTTATTCATGCACTCTGTTCTCTTCCTATCCAAATCCTACCTCAGTCCTACCTCTTTATGAACCCTTTTTCCAATAAACCTATTCAAGTTTTGGGATATTTTTTCTAAAATATTTTTATGGCAATAATTATAGATTAACATGCAATTGTAAGAAATAATGCAGAGAAATCGTATATATCCTTCACCCAGTTTTCCTCAATAGTAACATCTTACATAACTAAAGTAAAATATCAAAACCAGGATATTTAATTTGATAACATTCTGCCAACCTTGTTTAGATTTCACCCGTTTTATATTCATTCTTGTGTATGTTTAGTTCTATGTAATTTTATCAGATGTGTAGATTTGTATGATTGCTATCACAATTAAAGTACAGAACAGTACCATCACAAGGATCCCTTGTAGTACGCTCATAAGTCACAGCCACCTCCCTACCTCTCGCCACCAACCCCTGGCAATCACTAATCTCTTCTGCACATCTATAATTTTGTCATTGCAAGACTGTTGTAAACATAACATCATACAGTATGTAACATTCTGAGAGTAAACCCATTCAGTTTGGATACTTGTATTCTTGAAACTGGAGTGCATTTAGTGTGAAATATCTCATCCATTTATTTATTCAAAGATATTTGTAGGCCAGCTACAACTTGCTAGGTATTGTTTTGAAATCCTAGAGATACAAAGATAAATCAAACTGACACACTCATCTATGCCATATATTTGGGTACTTATTTATAGTGACCGTATATTGTTCTTGGGGTATTTCCTGTCTAAACTCTTTTCCTATCAATAGATCATAAGCTCCCTGAGAGTAGAGAACCCATCACCTAATTCTGCTGTTTCCACATATAAGGCTTTAGAGCAGCAAACCTTTACCAAGCACACAGAACTTAGACTCATGGTGCAGGGAGGAATTTGTTGAGATCATCTGCTCCATTCTCACATGAAAAGACCTTTAAGAGAAGTGACATTATTACAATCTTAACACATGTGAAGAGCCTTGCACCAAACAATAACATGTAAAACATTTAAACATACCAGTTCCTTTTATGATCCCTTCAGCATTCAACACCTTTCACTCAGAGACATTACACTGTCAGTCTCCATGCCTCCCACTCAGTGTAAGCTCAGTTTCTCTTAGATTTATTATTGGCCTGTGCAACAGATGCTCACCATCTTCTGGGTAAGATCTGCACATCAGACGAGAACAAGGCTCATCACTGTGCAAATGGGAGGATTGTTTCACTTATACATTACCATTGGCTATATCAACATCAGGTTTCCTTTGGGACCACTGTTCAGTTTTTCTCTGCCTATGCAGAGGGCAAAAGAGCAAATTCTCCCCTTCCTCCTGACCATGATGATTCTGCGAGAATCTTCAGCAGATATTGTGATGATTCTTTCAATCTTGTACAAAGGAAAGAAAAATAAACTTGATAAGTTTGATAAAGGTTGATTGGCCTCCAGAAATAAGTTACCAACAAATTTAGACCTATGGAAAACAAACTTCCAATATGGAATGCTATTGTTATTATAGTTTTATAAATTCCTCTTAGGTAATAAATAAAAAAGGGTGAATTCTGTTGTGGGTTTCCTAAGCAAATATTTTGTGGAAACAGAATTGAATTTCCCATATTTAATTATTTGAATTGAGTTATTTTTTTCTGTCCAATTATATGTCTATTGTCCTTTTACTCTATTAAAAAATGTTGACAAAGAATGGAAAGTTAAAACCTCATTGAAGCTCAGCTGGGAGTGGCTCAGCGGTTGAGCATCAACCTAGGATCCAGGAGTTCAAGATTGGATTCCAGTCAGGGCACATGCCCGGGTTTCAGGCTCGATCCCTAGTTGGGGGCATGCAGGAGGCAGCAGATCAATGACTCTCTCATTGTTGATATATCTATCTCTCTTTTTTTCTCTCTCTCTCTGAAGTCAATAAAGATATATTTAAAACAACAACAAAACAACAACAACAAAAAACCTCATTGAAGAATGTTGTATTCAATTTTTGTGTAAGAGAACTTCTAGAAACCCCAGGATACACAGTAAATTGGTTCCCACCCTGGCTGGTGTTGCTTAGTGGTTAGAGCATAGGCCTATGCACTGAAGGGTCTCAGGTTCAATTTCCGGTAAATGGCATGTGCTTGGGTTGCAGGTTCAATCCCCCATCCCAGTGGGGGTACCTGCAGGCAACCAATCAATGTGCCTTTCTCACATTGATCTCTCTCTCTCTCTCTCTCTCTCTCCCCCCTTCCTCTCTCCCTCTAGTCTCTCTCTAGTCTCTCTAAAAATCAATGGGAAAATTTCCTCAGGTGAGGATTAACAACAGCAAAATTTCTGTTATCCTGATAGGATACTCAGGAGGACAATGCAGTTTTTAACTCAGCATCTCCAGAATACTGACTTGGCACAATAATTCATTTGCTGACTCTACAATGATAGAATAAATCCTTGTAGCAAATGATACATTGGAAAGATGAGAACTGAAGCACTTCATGAATTTGAAAAGATTTCTTTATTCAATATATCATCTGTGCAGTGGATTGAGTTGTTGGCACTAGAAGAAGCAGACAAGCTTACTAGCAAAGTGAAACATGGACTTTTATGCCTGGGTCTTGATGAATTAGCTGACCTTGCTAGAGCTGCCCAATGTGCATCTTTCTTAGATTTTGTTTTAGAAATCACAATTTCATTGGTGGTGAAATAATCTAGATTTGTCAATAGAACATTTTCATGACCACTAATACACAAAGAAAATGTTAGTATAACAAAATGGACTTAGCCTATGATTTACTTGGGAATAATTTTAAAAGAAACCTAATTCTTAACTATCTTCCTTATATAAAACTTTTCGCTACCTGTCCATCATTTGGGGAAGATAGTACAGACTTCCATCAGGAAATAGACTGCTCTATGGTCTATAGAAGTCTACTTGGATTTCACGGTTGTTTGGATCTGCTCTCTTTGGTTGAGATTGGGAGGAACAAGCGATCTCTATAATGATGTGCGATGGGAAAACATGCTATTTTGTTAACCAATAGAATTCAGGAGTTAAATGGAAAATCTTGCTTTTTGCAATTTACATAGAGCACAACAAAGAGTTGGTGCCCATTAATGAATTATTTGGCTCCTGTAGGTTCTGAAAATATTTGGGGAAATAAAAATCTCCAGAACAATAAGCAAAAATTAAAAAGTAGTCAAGATATTTTTAGCAAATGCTTTCACTTTATTATTTAGAAGACAATAATTAAAGCATTCCAGATAATTATTAGAGAAGTTTTAATGGGAAAGGTAAAATATTTTTATTCATCAAGTTGTCATAATTTTGTCTCAGGAGGAATTTAACATTTCTGCAGGGCCCTAGAGGGAAGATACTGAAAGAACAATGGAATGCTTACAAAAGTTATATCTAGAATTTACTGAGTTCATTACCAATTTAAACAGAAACTAAGTGCCTTAAAATGGGCAAAAGCCAATGTTAACTGACGTTAATGTAGAGAAGATGAATGAAATTGTCTGAACTGATGACCTTGTGTAGAGCATGTGGAGTAATGATGATGATGATGATGATGATGATGATTATCATTTGTATCCAGTTGATAGACTGAGAATATGTGAGGGGGGAAATGAGCCTAGGAGAGTGGTGTTTCATATCTTAAAATGGAATAGCGAGGTATTTGTTACTAGAGGTGCAATTTTGATCGTGGAGTAGCTTGTGTTCTCTCTAAACAATTGTAGGTGAGTCAGAACTTGCAATAAGAGTTTTGGTGGGTGCACTCTTCATTCTTGTGATAAATATACTATATTTCCAGATTCTTTGTTGAATAATTCTTTATGACTAACCTGACAGATTAAATGTTGTATTTTTTATTGTACTTTTTTTGTATACAAATACTGGGATAAACACTTCATACATGTTTCATCCCTCTAATATCCAAATGATGGCAATATTACTATCACCCCTTATTTTTTAAGTGTTGGAATAGAAAGCTAAAAATAGCCTAAGTTCCTGTTATAAATAGGATGGGCCACCTACATCTTGCTTAAGTCACAATTATATTAAGTTTTTCTTTATATTCAGCCAAACTTAATCCTAACTGGTATACTGATCTATTAAGAGTCTAAGGATAAATGGAATTCAGGCAAGCTTATATGCTAGGCAACTTACATGTAATAAATCATGTAATTTTGACACCTAGAAAATATTATATTCCCATGTCACAGCTGAGAAAGGAGAGTTTCAAAGAAGTTAACTTACTCAAATGATGAGAGCTTTGGATTGCAGAAAGGTTTTCTAACATCATACAAGTCAAGCACAGGTCTTTTTGGTTCCAAATCCCATGCTTTAATTGTATCATATTGCCTTAGAATATAAAAACAAAATTAAAAAGTCCCCTCTATTCAATATCACATGACTACTCCAGTTGGTTGGGAAAGGAAGAGAGAGTGAACAAATAAATCTATAGCTGGCAAGGAAACTGTTTAAAAAGAATACAAGAAAATTTTCAAAAATTGAAGTACATAATGTTAAAGTGAAAAGGCCCTGAAAAGTGATCTGGCACTCACTATTAAAGAATGAGTGAATAACTTTCTTTATACTAGTTCTACTGCAAATAGGTATATACCTGACCTAAAACAACTACAATGATAACAGAACATCCCCCCCCCCCCCAATGAAAACCACGCGAATTGATTAGATTCAAGAAGAAAACTGGGATGTGGTAGAAACTGCAAATTTTGGGATTAATGAAAAATCTAATTCTGAATATTGAGACCCCAGCACATATTTTCTTTAATATTAAGCTCAACTTCAAAATGCTAGCAGCAAAGGGGGAATTGGAGCATCCTTTCCTAGTGAAATTAAATCATTACAGATCTACAGATAACAATAGTTGGGATGCCCAGTGAAGAAGCCAACTGGTCACTCTTTTGTGCTACAGAGGCACCCATTAGTATACAGTTGCACTAACATATGTTTTCCATCAAGTCTTTAATGCCTAACTATGAACACAGAGCTAAGAGTTATCAGATACTCTAATATAAATAAATAATAAACAACAAGAACTAATAGGAAATATGAACAAATGGAAAGAATAAATATCTTTGGAAAGTAGGGAAGATATTTCACTAATAAAACAGCAGAAGGCAATAAAAATGGAACAACCTGAGAAAAAGAAAATGAGCTTAAAATTGATGTATAGCAGCCAAAATTTTAATAAACATGTTAGAAGGTGCAGTCAAAATATTCCAGAAAGAACAAAAATAGAAAGAGATAAGTAGATGAATTATTTTGAAATATTTTATGAATAAAATATTTATGAAGCCTAACACATAAGTTAATAAGCATTCTAGAAAGAAAGGAGAGAGAAAATTAAAATTCTAGACTGATATAATACAAGGTGGAAGAGTAGAGTAATAGCTTTAAAGTTCTGAGGGAAGAAAGATTTCTAAATTCACCTTTTCTCTGGAAGCTACCGGAGGATGTGCTCCAAAAAACATGGTTATAAAAAACAGTTCTAATATTGGAGAAAGGATAAGGTAATTCCTAGGATGACTCAAAAGAAAATACAGGAGGCAATTACTATGTAGCAGGCCTAGAAGTTGCCAGTCCAGATTGAAACCAGAAAATATAGAACTCCAGGAGGCTTGATGAGAAAACAGATCTATTACTTATTAGATTTGATTGGATGGGAAATTGTATTAAGAGGTACACTTTGCAGTGTGAGTCAACAATTACATGGAGATTAAAAGAAGCCAAGCAAAAGGAAAAATGGTGCCATTATTAATTTTAATAAATGAGTACTTACACAATAAAATAAATGTAAGCAGAAGCAACTACGTGGCTCACGCTGTAAATATATGTGCATAGCAACAACAATAAAAATTACAAATATGATTTAAGTCTAAATAATAAAACTCTATTGCAAGGATCAGGGGGAGGGGGAGGAGATATTGTAACAGCTAAAACCCTCACGTGCCATTATAAGAGATCAATGATATGCCCGGCTGGGTGTGGCTCAGCGGTTGAGCACTGAGCTAGGATCCAGGCGATCAGGGTTCGATTCCCAGTCAGGGCACACGCCCGAGTTGCGGGTTTGACCCCCAGTCGGGGGCTTGCAGGAGGCAGCCGATCAATGACTCTCTCATCATTGATGTTTCTCTCTCTCTCTCTCTCTCTCCCTCTCCTTTCCTCTCTGTGAAATCAATACAAATATATTTAAAAAAAAAAAAAAGAGATCAATGATAATGATTAAAATTGGTAACTCATGGTGTAACCGCATAGCAGTAGACACAGTTAAGAGAATTGAAAAAGTTGTTGCCCTTGGACTGTATGTGAGCCGGGGAGCAAGCAGAGGGAATAATCTCCCTCTTTTTTTTTTTTCTTTTTAAAAAAATATATAGTGTTTTCAGTCGTGGCTAAATTCTTCAACTGTGTAGTCACATTGCTTTGATTTTTTTAAAAGTTAATAACAATTTCCCATCATTGCTACTTGACCACACCTGAATCTACCAGCTTTCTCTTCACATTTGTGGTGCCTCCTCTGTCCTTAGAGTAGTCCCTTCAATAACGTGGCATTGGGCTAAGATTAGTATTAGGTGCACTCAGAGTTCTTAGAAAGTTAAGAATGTATCCCCCTGCTGGAGCTTCTTTTTCAGTTCTGAGCATTGCAAAGACATGTTACATAACTCAGAACTTCAACAAACACCTGGAAATCAGTCTGTACGTACTGCTCAGATGAGACCAGACGTGAAGAGATTGGTAGTGACAAGTGTTGTCACTTCTCTCTCTGACAGCAGGCAAGTGGCACGTTGTATATACAAGGTCTGATGCCATGCTCTCAAGATGAAAAAAAAAGAAAGGCAAGTGAGAAATAACATTTCAGGAAGAACTATCTGGGAAAATAATGGCAAATTACACATGATTTAGCTTTGCTCTTAGCTTTTATAAAGACTCAAGTACTATGAACTGAGCAGTTGAGCCCTAATTAAGTCTCCTCTTGATCATCTGTGTTGCACACCCGGTTCTCAGGGCTGCATTTACAAAAAGCATCACATCATCTTGTAATTTATCTGCTCTTTATCCTGCCTTGCTTTAAAAAAAAAAAGAAATCCCCTTTTTTCCCTTGAGTAAAAAGAGGTTAATGTGAGTCATTAAGAATTAAAAAAATAATTACATAATAAAAAATAGTTCAGATAAATTTAATTAGAGCCTAATTTAATGGGATTTGAACCCAGCACACTGGAAATGTATAGCTATAACTTTAGTCATTAAATTGCATGGCCTTTGCTTAAACTCAGTGGGAATTTAGAGAGATTATTTTGGCTGCTGGAAGACACCATGTTTTTTCCATTAATGCCAGGAAAATATATTGAGCGACTAAAATATTACTAATAAAAATAAATGCGAAAGTTGTAAATTTCAAACAATGTAAGACTCATACTTCATACCTGAATTTCCAAATGTGTATGTGACATTTCATTAAGCTTCAAGCTGAAGACACACTGTATTATATCTGACCTCTTTGAAAAAGGAACCTAAATATTTCCACAATTTGTCATCCTTTGGAATCTAACAATAATAAGGCAGAGAATGTGAAGGGGTCAGCTTGAAGCTGAGAGAAAGCCCTCATGTATGCTCTCTGGTCCTGTGCTCAGATGGGAGGTGGCTCCAGGCCCTCCCAGCATTCCTAATCCTTCCACCGGCTCCCAGCAGCTTGTTTTTCATATATAAAATAGGAACAGTGAAATATACCAATTTGGACGGGAGATTATGAGGTAGATTAATTAAAATCAACACCTACCTTGCCCTGGTTGGGTAGCTCAGGTGGTTAAAGCATTGTCCTGATCCACCAAGGTTGCAGGTTCGATCCCTGCCAGGGCACATACGAGAATCAACCAATAAATGCATAAATAAGCGTTACAACAAATTGATGCTTCTCTCCCCTCACCCCCCAAAATCAATCAATAATAAATAAATAAACAAACAAAATCAACACCTACCTCAAACCTTTCCAGGAAGAATAACGAATATTAAGTGTGAGGCAGACTTCCCAAACAGATTTGAACCCATTATCTCAGAAGTCAGTGATTCCACATCGAACCACTAGGCTGTAGGGCCCTGAGTGATGCCCCTGTGGTTTCATCTGAGCAAAGTCAGCCACTGGAGGGAGCCAATATAACTCTCACAGTGCGGTTGAATATGCTGAACTGGCAGGGAAAGATAATTTTAAAATGGCATGTAAGGATGACAGAATTTGAACAAAATTCCTTTTATTTATTTATGCCAAAATCTGTGTGAATGTAAAATGCCATCTCGATCATGCTTTATTTATGGTGTGGCTTTTTTCAATGGGAAAAAAAAAAAAAGCAGCAGCATGTTGGTTTGAAGTTTTCCTAAGACTGTGTGTTGTCCCCACCGGCAAGTGAGTGACTTGGAGAGCTCAGACAATGGAGCAAGCCTGGGCACACAAGTACCTGGTGTGGGCACGCTCCCTGACTCCGCGCGCCTGGTCTGATCTGGGCAGGTTTGCAAAGGCATTGCTTGTCATTTAGCACGGCTAGAAATCATGCCTGTGCCTCTCCATGAATAGAGGGATGTGCAATATGTAAAATTCCTAAAGACAATTTTATTTATAGCTGTTGCAAACAATGTTTATACAAAGTTTATTAAATATGTCACCCACATTGATTTATCCCAACCAATCTCTTCAATCACTAATATTTATGTGATGGGTTCAGCTGCAACAATTATTTTATATGCTGTAGAGTATGTTATAACTAGGGATTCACCCTGGCAATTATATGAAAGATAAAATGCTTCCTGAAGACCTCAGGGCAGACCAGGAAGTATATTATTGGACACAAGGTGGTTTTTACTGAATGCCACGGCACTAAATTTAGAGCAAGAAATGTAGAGAGTCTTATGCTTAAAAATTAAAGCTGGTTTTATATCCTTTCTCGTTTCTTTATTACTAGGACGGTGGCTAGCTTCTCTGCCCATTTCCTTTCCCACATCAAAACCTTGGGTCTGGAAACACCTTCCTCATCACCTCTGAATTTGTCAGCTCTTGATCCGCAGCATTTATTGTGCCCAAAGTGGGCAGAAGAGTCTGCTCGGCCTTTACAAACACCTGCCAGGGAAGCCCCACTCGGGTTCCCTGCCCAGGAGAAACCGGCCTCTGATGTGGGCGGCTCAAGCATTGTTAACAAAGAAACTAGAATTTGCTAAAGAGCCCAAGGTAAAAATTGAAACTATAAGATGAGAAACGCAACAGAACAAAACAAAAAGTTATTTCAAACCACAATTGAATGCAACTTCTGTTCCTAAAAGACACTAAAAAAGTCCTTTGTTTGGCAAAATTAACTTGACAGATCCATTTTGGTTCAGAGAGTAGGGCCTCGGGGCATGGTATGAAAGATAGTAAAACAAAGAGGTAGCTAAATGTTCTGCAAAAGAAGTTAGCAGTAATTTGGGGCTGAAATTCTTTGTAGAAAGGCGAGAGAAAGAATTTGGAATCTAAGGAGAGAAAGGAGGGTAAACAACAAAGAGGAGAGGTGATTGCCGAGATATTCTGTGTGTTAAGTGGAGCTAGGAAATGAGCTTGGAGTGCAGGCCTGTGTCATATTCAGGTCAGGATTTTTTTCTGTTTTAATGTAAGCCTCTTTCCTGTCCCCAAGTCTATGTTTTGGTAAGCGAGAAGTTCAAAATGAAGTAAACTCTTTTGTAACAGCACATAGTGAAAATTGGTAAACTGAATTAATTTGGTTGAAGCAGGAATGCAGGACCAGAGGTAACTAGAAGTGTTGCACTGACACTTTAACATCAATAATCTCTGGGGAGACTGGGAGGAATCCTCACTGAGAGATAAAGAGTCACCTTAAAATAATTTAATCTCAGGGGACAGAGTGGTCCCCAACACTTCCCCAGAGGATGAATAGGTTCTTTGAGTACATCAGAGGCAGTCTGGTTCTACTCCTGTTTTTCCTCTCCTGTTATTATTTTTTCCCCAAAAAACTTTTATTTCTCTGTCAGAAAATAATTTTTTCACCAATCGAGTCTTCCTCTTCAGTTGCTATTGGATTTGATTTTCAGGTTGCTTATTTGTATGGCCTTTTCTAGTGATTAACAGTATAGACAGTGCAAATGTTTGGGAACATGGGTTTGGGAATACTGGTCTTGTATTGACAAATCACACTCAGGTAGAACCTGTTGAACTTATAGCAGCTTTGTGGTCACCTCTTTTTAGGAAATCAATTACCCATGAACTACAAGAAGCAGCCAATTAACTCTTTATTGAGTGATCTTGGCATTAGGCTACAAGCTGGACAAAAGACCCAAGAAAGACCTCCATCTACATCTTCATCAGGAGGGAAATGAATGACTGTTCATCTAAAGAGAACAGTCAAAACAGTATGGAGTGATTCTGATTTTTTCTGTCCAGTTTATTATTTGATGCAAAATGGGAAGATTTGGCTTCAAGGGGACTGGAGAAATTTGGGCTTTGCCTTATATGTCCCTAAAAAATCTCTAAGGAAAAGTTCACAGAACCTAAGTAATTAGATATTGTCATTGTAGCTGCTAAGGGAAAGGTTGTAACCTTAATATTAAGTTGGTATTCAGAAAAAAAAAATCTAATTGAAGGGCTACATAATTTTACATGATATGACGCTTTAGTATCATTTTATGCTCTTCCTATGGGGATCTTGGTTTACAACTCTTGACAAAGAATGCTCATTCAGTAGAACCCCACAGGGTAAATATAGGATAATGTTGCTTACAGAATAAGACTCCCCAAATTTCTGTGTCCTGTGAGACCATGATGACAGACTGTTTGGGGTCTACTTTATATATTCCCTCCAAATCCCAACTTCCATTGAACTGCCAACCCGCATTGCTATCTGATTGCCATGATTCCTTGATATATGAAATCATGATGGAATTCCTTGGAATTATATATCTTAAGCCATGATAGTATTCAATGACTTCCAGATGCCTTAACAATGATGGTCCACTGCGTAAGGAATTACCACAGATTATCTCCTCTTTGATTTGTCACAGTTTTGTATGGAATTTATTACCAGTAGAAATATTAACCCAGCCTTCTAGGGCAGCCTGTTTCTGAGATCTTTAGACACTATAGCAAAAAAAGGAGTCTGTTACTGTTTTTACGGACATGGGAATGGTCAGCAACTTCTGCCAACCTCCCTAAAAAATCAAGTAAATAACCATAGTCCTGCTGATGCCTTCTGAACTGAGCTTGGAACAAATATCCAGGGTTCTAGAGACTGCTCACCCTTCACATGAACGCAACGCAAAGGGTAGAAGTGATCACATGCTGTCAACAAGGCATTGGGCAGGGCGGAGCAAAGTTCTCCCTGTCTGCCATCTGTCTTGGCCCTTCATTCTGCTCCCATGCACGTGATCTTGGATTCTGTGCCACAGACCTATACAAAACTAATTGTTCATGTGATTTCCTTTCTGAACCACTGCAGATGTCCCTTTCTGTAACAATTTAATTAACACTTTAAAATAATGATGCATTAATTAATGCCAAATTACAATGAAAATCCTGGAGAATTACACTTTATATCAACATTAATGCAAAATGAGTTCCTCCTGGATAATTTTTCTTACAATGAATACAAAAAGAGATAATACTAATTAGGCCATCAATTTAAATTTACCATAATTTCAACCCATGTCATTTATCTGTTCCTCAGCACAAAACAATTCCAGTCTACCGTATGTTTGTACAGCAAATAAGTATGCCTGTGTGGCAACCAGACCTGGGTCATCTTTAGGGTACTGTGAGATGGGCTTGAATTTTGTATCTTAGTTATTGAAAATAGTGTGTGTGTATGTGTGGATGTGGGTGTGGGTGTGTGTGTGAGAGAGAGAGAGGGAGAGAGAGAGAGGGAGAAAGAGAGAGAGAGACCTAATACTTTAGTAAAATAAATGCCCTGGCTTGAATAAAGTTACATACTCAATATTATAATATGCATGGCATAAGTCATTAGGCTCAGTTTATCAAGTTGCATATAATTCAGTTTATTTTTCACTCTCAGGGTCATGACCCGGGTGTTAAAAGAATTGCAGTACTGCAGGGTCATTTATACACGAGCAGACCTAAATCACATCCTCCCATATTCAAAATTGACATGATCTGCACCTGTAACATTTTATTTTCATTGTTTCTAATAAAGAAATGCTCCTTGCAGCATCAGGAAGAAAGAGGGCTTGAAAGGTTAATTTTACAATTCTTACCAAGAGGGAAAATGTGACCGTGGCTCCTCAATTGCAACTATTTGATTTCATAAGTGACCCTTCACACTTTTCTTTCATGTTGAGACAGGCTTGGCATCTAGATCATTCAGGATCTGAAAAACAGTTTGTTTCTAAGTCAAAATACCCTTGACTAAATATTTTCATAAAACCTTAAGTATTTTATTCCCATGAAAGTCTTTCAGTGGTAAAGAGTTTTGGGACACATTCCTTCAGGGCTTAATCTTAAATTATACTCTCTTTTGGACAAGGAACTCCAAAATGATGGGATTTCACCTCTCGTACTTGGGAATCCTGAAATATACTTTGCTAAAGTGCCATGAAAACCATACTTAATAAAATGGCCAATCACAGTGCACAAATAGAAATGGAAATATGCCAACAAAACAAATAATCTTCCAATGATAAGAATCTCTGACTTCAGAAGTGATAACATCAGAATGCTGTCTTGCCCTGGCCAGTGTGGCTCAGTTGGTGGAGCATCATCCCAGGTGCCGAGAGGTCACTGGTTTGATTCCCCATCAGGGCACATGCCCAGGCTGTAAGCTAAACCCCCAGAAGGGGACCCCATGTTTCTCTTTCTCTTTCCCTCTCCCTTTCCCTCTCTCTTTTTCCCTCTCCCAAAAAAATGCATATAAAAAAAGAATGTGGTCTTAATACTTGTACATCTGGAGAATTTCCCTGGGTATGTTGCTTACTCCTCTTAGCAATTTAAGCTGTCACCAAGCCCCTCCTAAAGCTCTCTTTTCCCTTGTATCGAAAGACAAGAAAAATTTTGCTCTTTATAGCTTACTATTTCCATGTTCTAAGTCAGCAGTAGAAATTTCTGCTTGCCCAGGTATTCTCAAAGAAAGTAGGCAATGGGCCTAAATGAAGTCTGGCAGAAAGAAATTAATTTAAAAAAATCAATAAGCTCTGCCTTTGTTTTTAGTCAGCTTTAGGGGAATACATATCAGTGACATTTACCTTGGACTATATCTCCATGACCAAAATAACAAGAGCATGTCAGAGTGGATAGGGCTGATCCATTCCACCTCCTCAGCCTGATTCAGTGCCAGGCAGTAGGTGATAAAGACAGTCGAAAACTTGACCTTGCAGGGCTAGTTGGTATTATATAGTCATCCTTTTACCATATGTATCTACCACAAGCATCAAAATTTTGGAATTCAACTTGTGTTCCCAGGCTGCATCTGTAGAGTTTTTCATGAAGATGGTAAAATCATTAAGTGTGTTCATCATATATGTCATTAATTATCTGTTTGAAATTTCTCAAGGCAATTCTAGAAATTAAATAGTGCATAGTCATAGCTTAGCCCAGTACCTCAAGCAATGTTTGCTCGCCTCTTTCAGCCCCACAGCTACATTATCTCCTTACTGCATTCCCTTATCAGGAAATACTAGTAAAAGACTATGCAAGCTTAGAAGCATTCTGAGGTGGAACAGGCAGACAAAGCTATGGATTGTGTCACATGCAGGCAGATGGATGTTTTTGTCTCTTTTTTTTAATAGTTCATCAGCAAGGTTATTATGAAAAATATTATTTAGGTTATTTCTCACAGTTGACATAACTTAATCCTTCTAGTTTTAGGTTTATTTTAAATACCTGAATTTTTAAGGTGACATCTCCCAAAAATTGGATTACATTAGATTAGAAATGGTGATGTCACAAAGAAAAAAATGAGTTTCTTTATCAAATAATTTTTCTGATCTTCTCCACACACATTCATTGAAACTAAAACCAACAGGAACCATAAAGTCCTAGTGGTTAAGTCTTGACTTACCTGATGGGTAAGAAGCTATTCACCCCAAGCCTTTTTCCACTTGGGGACTTTTTATGCTGTCTTGATTCTCAACTCTGAATTAGATGGGGATTTAAATCCTAGCTCTACCTTGGGAAAGCTACTTATCATTCCTAAGATTTAATTTTCTCATCTACAATGTGGAGGGACAATAAATATGGTTCTGAAGATGGAAAGAATGTGTTTAAACAGTGTTTTGCATATTTAATTCAGGTTCAGTTAGTTATTTGAAAATTCATTCATTGGTCCTACAAACAATGATTGATCACCTTGCATGGTGCCAGTCACAAGACTCTGGCAATAAAAGGATGATTGAGGCAGTCTCTATGCAAAACAACCTCACAGTTTAGGGGTGCATACTGGTAAATGATTAAAATACACTGTGCTACAAAATGAAGATATGAACAAAATACTATAGAAGAACCACAACAAAGAAATGGAGAAGCTAACTCTGGGGAATTTGGGGCAGGATCAACACAAAAGGGGATATTTGAGTTAGAGGCCAGCAAAGGATAAAGGCAACACTATTCTAAGAAACAAATATAGATGTAGGAAATAGGTGAGTTTATCCTGTGACAAGCTATCCTACGTGTGGATATGACATACGTGGATTCCTAACAGCCTGTTCATGAGGACAGAAGGTTGTTTAAGTATGATTTGATGAAAATTACCAAAAATATATTTTTTTCCTATTTATAACTCAGAAATTTGGCAAATATTTTTTAAGAGGGGAAAAAAACCCCGATACTTAACTGTTGATTTAACTCTGATAGAACTCCGAGACTAGATACTAACTGGGAGTGATTTTAACATTCAGAAGCTACTGCAACAGAGCTAGTGAGACGTGACAAGGCTTGAGTTAAGAGAGTGGCAAAAGGGATGGATCCAAGAGGCTCTATCGGGTTGACACTCAGGAAAGATGACTAGAAATTGGTTAGCATTTGGATAGGAGACATGCCAAGCATGACTCTGAAGTTTTTAGCTTCTCTGATATTTTGCTTATTAACCTCTCAACTTAAGTTTGAAGGAACCATTATATATGCCCTTTCATAGCAATGTTGCAATACAAAAGGCAGATATTTATACTATATTTCCAGCAGCTCCTTCTATGAAAACACTTTTGAAGCTGATTTGTACATACACCTACACTGTAAGCCACAGATACTTTATTTTAAAAAAGAAAAGAAACCATGTTCTATAAACTCTTTCCCCACCTGTGTTATTAAGCAAAAGCAATTGCTTTATTTACCACTAACCTCTGTCTGAGTTCTTTTGAATGCAGGTTCAAAAGCACATTCCATGAATATATCTTTTTCCCATGTGTGTTGAAACCTGCTGGCAAAATATGTGTTATTTTATACCCCTGTGGAAAAATAGGCCAAGTACATGAATAGACAATTTGTAACAGAAACAAAATAAATGATGGATTCCATAAGAAAAAAATGTTCAATTACCTTAGTAATGAAAAGTAAATCTAGTTTCAAAATGGCAAAAGATAATCTCTAAAAAAGGTAATACACAATGCTGGCAGAATATTGGTGAGATGAACATTTTCTTACATGGTTAGTATACTTTCTGGAAAAGTTTATTCCTACATGAGTAGAACATTAAAACTATTCTTCCGTTCCAGGAATCTCATTTCTATAAATTTATATTAAGGAAATAATTGGGGATACAGGTAGGGATTAATTAATTAATGTTAAAATGAAAAACTATAAGATAATAGCTAAATACATTGTATATTTATTAAAAGCACCCTTTTCAAAACAAGTTTAATGATATAAAATAATACACCACATAAGTGACAAGCTTTGCATGCCATAGACTTTGCTTGCACATCCAAAAATAGGGAGATGGAAAGAAAGAACCTGCAATATCAATATTGACTTTCTAGGAATGTTGGGAATATTGGTAATTTTTGTCATCATTAGAGTTCTTTTTTTTTTAAGTTTCTAAAATGAAGCATAAAGATTTTTAAAATCAGAGGCAATTATTCAAAGCAATTTATTTTAATATATTTTCATTAATGTTGGGCATTCTTTCTAATTCACTCATTTGTGTGTGTGTGTTATATATTTTATATACAGACATTATAGATAACAGGCACAAATATCAAAATTGGCTCAGTAATTTAGGAAAATTACCACATGGCCATCGACATATGTTTATTTAACTACATTTTTTTTTCTGGGAATTACTCATCATTTAGTCAACATTTACTGAGAGACATAAATCCATAACATATCCGAGATGGAAGAAATGAGAAATTATATACCCCAAATACTCATTTTACAAGTGGGCTTTGTGAAAATTTATTTTCATTGTGAGGCACTGGGAAGCCATTGAAGGCTTTCAAATGCAAAAGTGAGATAATTAGATAATTTTGGTAATAATGTGGATGGTTGACTGGCAAGGTAATAGTTGGGGGACAGGACATCCAGATAGAAAGCTATTTTAATAACCCAGGGAGGAAGTAATAAAACCCTGAATTGGGAAAGTGGTAGTGGGGCTGGAGAGCAGATGAGGTTTTGGAATTCATTTTTGAGACATAGAATTGACATGTTAGACTCAGATTGATTATGGTGGGGAAAGAAAGGGGGAGGAGTTAAATATAATTTATTTTCTAAGTTAGGTAGCTATAGGCGATGCCATTGCCTGAAATAAGCTCTCAAATGCTTGTCCACAATTTCACCACATTGTGGGCTTTTAATAAATATCAACTCATTGAGTGATTAGGTTATATTTGTGTCTTCTCTAGAGGAACCTGACTTTAGATTAATAGTCATTTATTCTTAGCTTCATGTAGTTTAGAGACATACAAGAGGAGACCTAGGACATGTGCATTAAACTTGAAAGATGCGTTAATAAAACTTTGCCAGGACACGCCAATATGTTCTGTGCCATTTTTGTCTAGGCCATCATTTTCACAGCAACAGCACCCAAAGCAACTCCTAGAGAAATAGAAGTATTTTTAAGTTTTCTACTTTATATCAATTAGAAACTAATTTGAAATGTTTCAGTGTAAAGGTGGAAGATATTTCTGGTCCAGTCACCAGCTTTAATTAGTAGTTTTTAAACCAATATATTTTCTTCCTTTCTTTGGGCTCCATATGTTCTTCTCCACTGAGATACGGATTTATGCCCTCCCTGAGACACAGTAAACAGCCATATTCGTAGAGCATGCTTTCTCACAGGCATGTTCTGTTGACATTACTATGCATGTAAAAATGATCTTAGGAAAAAGAAAATTTTAAAGTATGGGATGTAAGAGTTTATTCTTTTATTTTTCTGAAGTTGTTTTAGATTCAACGAAATCAACATTAGAACGATCTCAAAGTATTAGGCTCCAGCCATGCAGCCAATGTTTCTGCCATACTCTTACCTGGTGGTGAAGTCCTTGTATGAATATCCCACGAAGGGGCCATCTGCTCTGTAAATATATTGTAGAAGATTATCTTCTAGCAAGTTCAAATTTGTCTCCTTGTAACCTATGTTTATTGATCCCAGCACAATAAAACCAGGGCCCCATTTTGTATATACCACTGGAATAATTTATCTAAACTGCATTTTCTACTGTGTTGGTTCAGGCTCTTAGGTAAACAGATGGTAAAACAGAAATAAAGTGCAAGAGAATTATTAGGGGCATTTCCTGTGCCTGTAAAGATAAAGTGAAGGAAACTGGAGAAGACAGTGAGAGTCTTCAGACAGATGCAGGACTGACTCTTGCGAAAGGAGAGGGGAACGAAAGGGGAATTAACAGGAAAAGTCTTAGGTTGCATTCTGCAAAAAAGCAAACAAACAGAATATATGCAATGTAATAGAAGTCATGCTAGTTTCCACATGCTAGTCATGTGGATATATCTCCACAATATGGATACTATATATCTATCTATGTATATATATATGTGTGTGTGTGTGTGTATATATATATATGTGTGTATATATATATGTATGTGTGTATACGTATATATATATATGTATGTATGTGTATCCTTTATTCTAGGCTACTTTTATGTTTACTGCTTCACTTAGTGGATTTCCATACACCATTTAGACTATTCAACTTCAGCTCTTTTTATCCATGGCGGTTTCCTCTTGTTTGCAAAGTTCTATGACTTTGGTTGATTTCAAAATTACCAGTAAGTTTTGTTAGCTGCCTTTTTTTCTTCTCCTGAGTTCTAATTTTTTTATTCTTTTAAATTTTTTTATTTAATGTATTGGGGTGACATTGGTTAATAAAATTATATAGGTTTTAGTTGTACAATTCTATAATACATCATTTATATATTGTACTGGAGTTTAAATTCTAATTGAAAAAAGGACAATATATAAGATATGTAATATTTTGTATGTTGGTAAGTGCTGAAGATTCATTTATGATTTTACCAAAATATTTTTTAAGTGTAAGTCTCTTTTAATTAATCTATCTTTATTGCCACTTTTTGTTTTAATCCTAAAACTTTTATAAAATTTGGAAACTCTAATGCATTATATTGTTTCTCTGATTTTTAATTTCTGCCTACTTTCCTTCATTTTACAAATGCATTTCAAGAATGTCCTTTGAATTATTTATTTTATTTCCTGCAATATCAATTAGAGACTTCCAGATTCCAATAGTGATTCAATTTGTTTATATTCATTTTCATGTCATCTTAAAGTTATCTTTTTTAATACAAGAAACTCATTCATTCATTCATCCATTCAAAATATATTTAAATTTATATTGTTTCCCTGTGCTAGAGAATGTTAAGATGAAAATCATCAGAGTAATATCCTCTTATATTGACAATGAAAAGCAAATTTTTTAAAGCAATTTTCCTCATCTGTGATGATGTAATTTTAATCATGGGAAAAATTTTACACTTCTGCACTGAATATTTCTTTATTATAAGTTACATATTAACATTTTTATTTCAACAAAAAGATTTCTATTTAGTCTATGTGTTTGTGCACAGTTCTTCACAACAGCTGAGATGCAGCAGGCCACCCTACTGCTCATTGACACTCGAGGGAAGCTCAGTTCTTAGAGGGACAAATTGCTGGTTTTAGGTAAATTATATCTATGCATTCATTTATTCCTTTCCTTTATATATTTGTGCATCCATCTGATTGTTGTAGTGGAGTCCAATTATAAGAACAAGATAAGATTGCTGAAAGTTTATCAAGTTGATTGTAGGACTTCGAAGCACATGAATGTGAGAACTAGTGAAAACTTAGGCAGAGCATTTTGCTTGTGTTTTCATCTTTAAAAATGAACATTTGCTTACAGGAAGTTTGTGATGCTGGCACAGAAGAGAACAACCTGAATCTGTGTCTCAAATCATCTAAGTGACAAAAAATTAAAAAGGCTCTAAATAGAAACCAATTATTAGCCTTTACCCATTTGAAAAGAGATTTGAAAAAATTTCTTCCACAATCAGAATATTGGCTTTTTGTTTCATGGTGGTATTACATGATATCTCTGTGTCTCTATTTCTATCTCATCAGATAGTTTCATAGTTATAGTGGCATACCTCAAAGACATTTCAGGTTTGGTTCCAGACTATTGCAATAAAGCAAATCACACAAATTCTTTGGTTTCCCAGTACTTACAAAAATTATGTTGATACTACTCTATTTTGTTCAGTGTGCAATAGCATTATGTCTAAAAACTGTAATGCACATTCCTTAATTAAAAATACTTCATTGCTAAGAAATGCTAACTATCATCTGAGCGTTCAACGAATCATAATCCTTTTGCTGGTGGAGGTTCTTGCCTCACTGTTGATGGTTGCTGAATGATCAGGGTGGTGATGGCTGAAGATTAGGGTGGTTGAGACAATTTCTTAAAATAAGACAACATTGAAATTCACCACATCAATTGACTTTTCACGACCAATTTCTCTGTAGCATGTAATACTGTTTTATAGCATTTTACCCACAATAGAATCTCTTTCAAAATTGGAATCAGTCCTCTCAACCCTTGCCACTGGTTTATAAACTAAGTTTATGTAATATTCTAAATCTTTTGTTATAATTTTAACAGTCCCCCACAGCATCTTCATCTGGAAAAATTTCATCCTAAGAAATTTCTTTAAGTATTTATCCATAAGAAGCCACCTCATCCATTTGAGTTTTATTATGAGATTGCAGCAATTCATTCACATCTTTAAGTTCCACTTATAATTATAGTTCCTTTGCTATTTCCACTGCATGTGTAGGCATTTTCTCCTCCACAGAAGTCTTGAACCACCCAATGTCATTCATGAGATTTGGAATCAGTTCTTCCAAACTTCTTTTCATGTTGATATCTTGACCTTTTTCCAAGGATGTTCTTAATTACATTTATAATGGAGAACTCTTTCCAAAAGATTTTCAATTTATTTTGCCTAGATTTATCAGAGAAATAACTAGTTATGCCAACTATATAGTCTTAAGAAATTTATTTTTTAAATAATAAGACTTGAAAGTTGAAATTACTGCTTGATCTATGGGTTATGGAATGGGTGTTGCGTTAGCTGGCATGAAAACATCATTAATCTCACATATCTTCATCAGAGCTCTTGAGTGACCAGATGCAGTGTCAATAAGCAGTGATATTTTGAAAGGGAACTTTTTTTCCCCTGAGTACTAATTCTCAACAGTGGGCATAAAATATTCAGAAAACAATGTTGTAAACAGAATTGCTGTCATCCAGGTTTTGTTGTTTTATTTACAGAGCACAGGCAGAGTAGACTTAGCAAAATTCTTAAGGACCCTTGGATTTTCAAAATGACAAAGCATTGGCTTGAACTTAAAGTCACCAGCTGCATTAGCCCCTAAAAAGAGAATCAGCTTGTCCTTTGACACCTTGAAGCCAGGTATTGACTTCTCTCTAGCTATGAAAGTCTTAGATGGCACCTTCTTCCAATATGAAGCTGTTTTGTCTACATTTAAAAATCTGTTGTTTAGTGTGCCACCTTCATTAATTATCTTAGATAAATGTTCTGAGTAACTTGTTGTAGCTTCTACATCAGCACTTGCTGCTTCACCTTGGACTTCTATGTTCTAGAGGTGGCTTCTTTTTATAACCCTGATAATCTCATCTCTGATAGCTTCAGACTCTTCTGCAGCCTCCTCTTTCTTAGGCTTCCTAGAATTGAAGAGAGCTAGGGCCCTGCTTTGGATTAGGCTTTGGCTTAAGGGAATGTTGTGGCTGGTTCGATCTTCTATTCAGATCATGGATACTTGCTTCATATTAGCAATAAGGCTGTTTCTCTTTGTGTTCACTGGAGTAGCACTGGTTTTGTGTGTGTGTGTGTTTTGTTGTTGTTTTTTTCAAATCCTCACCTGATGATATGTTTTTATTGATTTAGAAAGAAGAAAGGAGAGAGAGAGAGAGAGAGAGAGAGAGAGAGAGAGAGAGAGAGAGAGAAACATTGATCTGTTGCCTTTCATATGCACCCTGACCGGGGATCAAACCCACAACCTAGGTATGTGCCCTGACTGGGAATTGAACCCACGTGTGGGATGATGCTCCAACCAATTGTGCCACCTGGCCAGGGCATGGAGTAGAACTTTTAATTTCCTTCAAGAACTTTTCCTTTGCATTCTCAATTTGGCTAACTGTTTGGCACAAGAGGTCTAAGTTAGCCTACCTAAGCTTTTGACATGCTTTTCCCATTAAGCTTAATCATTTCTAGCTTTTGATTTTAAGTGAGAGATGTGTGACTCTTTCTTTTACTTAAACACTTAGAGGCCATTGTAGGATTAAATTGACCTAATTTCAATATTGTTGTCTCATGGAATAGAGGCCTGAGGAGAGGGAGAGAGGCTGGGTAATGGCTGGTCAATGGAGCAGTAGGAATAGATGTGATAGTTGATGAACTTCACTATCATATATGTGCATCCCAAAACAATTGCATTAGTAACATCAAAAATCACTGATCACCATAACAAATAAAATAATAATGAAAAAGTTTGAAATACTGTGAGAGAATTACTATAATGTGACACAGAGACACAAAGTAAGCAACTGTTGTTGGAAAATGGCACTGAGAGCTCTGGCCAATGTGGTTCTAATTCATGTAAGACTTTTTAAAATTTTGGTGCTATTTCTCCTTATGTTCAAAATAATTCATAAATGAAACCATCTGGGTCTGGAATATTCTTTGTGGAAAAGCTTTTGATGATTGATTTAATTTATTTATTAAACAGGACATTTCAGATGATCAATTTCATTTAATGTCAGTTTCAGTAAAGTGTCCCTTTCTCCCCCCAAGATTAATCTATCTCATCTACATTGTTAATAATTCATTTGGACATAAAGTTGCTCATAATATTGTTTTAATATCATTTTAACATCTGTAGGATTTGCAATGATTACAATATTTTCACTCCTCTTATTTGTAATTGGTGTTCTTCACCTTTTTTCTTGTTTTTCTCATCATTGTTTTAATAATGAGTATCTAGAGGCTATTTCTTGATTCTAATTCTTTATCTTTTTCTCAATTAATCTAACTAGAGATTAACTATGTTGTTGATCTCAAAAAACCCCAACATTTGGCTATAATAATTTATTAGTTTCATTTTATTATTTTATTTTATTTTATTAGTAACTGCTTTTATTCTGATTATTTCTTCATTTTACTTACTTTGCCTTTAATCTCTTCTTTTCCTAGTTTCTTAAGGTAAACTGTTAGGTTACTGACTTTAGACTCTCTTCTTTTCTAATAGAGCATTTAATGCTAAAATTTCCCTTAAGCATTTTTCTAGGTGTATCCCACACATTTCAATATTTTGAAATTTTATTATTATTTAATTTGACATATTGTTTAAATTCTCCTGTTATTTGTTCATTGACTCATGAATTATTTGGAAGTATGTTGTTTAAATTTAAAATATTTTGGTTATTTTTCTATTGTATCTTATTTTTATGGCTTTCTAATTTAATTCCATTGTAACCAGAGAATACCCTTTGTACAATTTCAATTCTGTTTAATATATTTTGTGGCCTGTTTCATGATATTTTCTGTTTGAAAAATTCTCTATATCTTTACTGAGGAAGAACATAAGCAAGAACAGTTTTTTCTACATTTCCCCATATATAATTTGCTCATAATTGTTTTTATGAAATTGCTCATCAGAAATCTGTCATTGAATATCCAGAGAACACAAATGATCAGAAATAAGTTGCTGTTATCATTGTGTGTGTATGAAAATATCATTCTTGTTTGTATAATTATTTTCAAATTCTGAGTATAGTATTTTTAGAAATCAAAGTAAACTTTAAGACTAATACCTGTTTATGAGAAGAACACTGACAGTAGAAAGTAGAGAAAAAATATGTAGATAAACATTTCAAATTTCAATTTTTATTCTATGGAACAAGAACCAAAAAAATGTGTAGGAATCATTTCACTGCTCATATTTTCTTAAAGAACTGAGGCACATTGGTGAGCTAATGAAGAAAGAGGTTAACAAGGGACCACAGCTGAATAAGTCAGAACCATTAGTAGTAGCTAGTGACTCCTCTACCTTTGCTTACTGCTGGCAAAATATGATTGTATCAAAAATGAAAACATAGTTGATAATGGGACATCTTTTTTGTCTTTACTTTTTTCCTTAAGTAATAATAAACAGCAACAATAATAAATATTTGATAAGCACTTACTATAGGTGGCTAAAAGCCTGGAAATATAGGCCAATGTGCATAATAAGTAGTTATTGATTTTACAATATATGATTTGTTCAGTGACCTTACCTGATATATTCAATGCATTGCTCTCATCATGCCCATCAGAATCATCCTTAGATAAACTTTGTAGAACTTATATCTTGTGTAGTTGAAAGACATGTATTTTGGAAATCTCTTGAACAGTTCTTCAAGGCATTTCCAATTCCTTGGATGCTTGGCAAGTTAATCTCTGCAGACTGTCTATGACCTTGGCTATGACTGTTCCCTTCAGCTTGTTAGAATTGAATGATAGTCCACAAAAGAGTTTGTCCAACTCATTGACTGTATCTTTGAATTTTTGAACCAGCTTTCCAACTGTGCTATGGGAAATAGCAGCTCTTTCAAGATGATTTTTATTAAAGGGCTCTGCTATTCATTGTTACAATCAGTCGTTTCATCCACTGAGCAGTATCTGCTCAATGTATTAATCTTTCATCAACCTGTAAAAATATATAAAATTATGGTATTTGTGTTTCTGGATTTTAAAGACATCCTGTGTATATTGGGGAATCTTCTAAGAGTTTTTTATTTCATTCTCATAACAAATCCATGAGTTGGCTTCTATTATTACTTCCATTTCACAGAGGAAGAAGTGGAGGCAGAAGGAAATTAAGCAACTTGTCCAAGATTACAGAGCCGGCAAGTGGAAAATTATGGGGTCTTGGGTTTTGGAAAAGAGAAAAAATTAAAGAGAGAAAAATTTGTAAAAAAAAACTATGTTAGCTAGTAAAACACAAACATTTTGTTGTATGTTCATATAACCTGATTAAATGTCAACATAACCTGCTCTCTGGTGTGCATATTAGATGTCAAAATTTTAGGACATGCCTAAATGATTTCTAGAGAGCTTTTCTGATAATCATACTTCACCATGAAAGTGCTATGTGGCCTTGGGACAAATTTTTAGCATCTCTGTGCCTTTAAAAAATTGGAGATAATTATTTTAGCCATCTCTCAGCAGAATTACTATTTGGGAATCTGAATATAAATTGTTTTCTGATATCCTTGGAAGACAGTCATACTATAAAAACAAATTTGGGCTATTATAATGACAAGTGTGAGTGTACATTAATTTTCCCTTATGTTCTTATTGCCAGCAGATGGAGGTCGAAATTGAATTGCTGCTGACTGTTGTCCCTTGTTATGGCCTGTGGAGATATGACAATTGAGAAAGAACTTAAAGGAATGCCAAGAAGCAGAGCATGAAGCAGTGGGTTTGACCCACCATGTTGGACATTTTATGGCTGATAGCATTTGGCAAGGAAAAAAACTTGCATCCTCTATAGTAATCTTGCATGTAGATCTCAAACTCAACCATGCCTCAACCCCTATTTGATTTGTCCTACAATACTTACATTTGCCAAAACCTACTCTTCTAATTTTCAGCTACCAGTCCCCTTGCAAAATACCTAAAAAACTAAATAAATTACACTTGAAGAAATTTCTTTGTTACATTGCAAATTTGGCACAGAGAGAAAGTAGAGGCAAGGCACATGAAATTTCTTGTCCATCCTACTCTTGATTTTGAGGGCAGGGGGGCCTGTCCTGATTTTGTTTTTGTCCATTTGTTTGTCTGACCGGAGATATTTTACCTAGAGTCTGCGGATTACCTTCCAGGGGTGCCTGACCCATGGGAATTAGAAGCACAATATCTGTGCATGCTACAATGTTCATTTTTTTCCATTAGCAGAGGCTAAAGTTTTCACAAGATTCTTGAAGGAACTTAGAACTTCAAAAGCTTATGATTCCTGCTTTGGATCTTTGGTTTATGGGGCAGTGAAACTTTGTGTGTTTGCTTTAACGATTGAGACACAACATTTTATGTGACTGAGAACAAGGGACTGGTGGTGGAAAAACAGCTTGGAGGGCATTATTACCTTTCCCAGTCTTCATTTCTTGTCATGAATTATTAATCATGAGGTAACACTTCATCTGATGCTTTGAAAACTCTCCCCCTGGTAAGAACAGCCTAATTGAATTGGAGGAAGTGGAGCAGGAAGAACTAAACGTGGACGTTGATGTTTTCACCAAAAGCAATTATACACCCTACAGCCTTCTCCACCTGTTTGAAAACCCAAGGCCCACTAATTCTCATGCCACAAGGGAACAAATGGGAAAGTAGAGGAAAAATTGAAATTGTGGAACTTCAAACATTTCTTTCTTGAGAGCACTTTATTTTGGCTAACAGGTGTATGGTGGAATAAGCGAGGATAAGGGATGTGGGCAGAGGTCTGCTATATGGGAGATGGGAGTGTAAGGCAGGTCAGTCTCTCTGGAGTGCATTTTGGCAATGCAACAAAACCTTTAATGCAGGCACACCTCTGCTCAGCAATTCCAATTTCAGGAGGTTTGTTTCAGAAATGCATATTTGAAATAATTCATATGTGAAATAGAATATGAAGGAGTCATTAGAAATCACGATTAAATACATTTTTTATATGAAAACTATGTTTTTGGTACTTTGCATAAAAAAAGGCAATAAACCAATATGTATGTATACAGAGTATATAGTATACTCCACATTGATGACAAATGTAACACTATGGGACTGAGGGATATGTGCCTCAATTACATTTTTATATAATAAAAGCATAGAAAAAAATCTGGTAGAAATATACACTAAATGAAAAAAGGGTCCCTAATGGGTGAGGTGATTGCACTTAATTTCTTTTTGCTTATCTTTATTTTCATCTTGTTTTCTCCAATAAGCAGGTACTTTTTGTCATTAAATGTACTAATATAAGTTTAGACCCTATAGTTTTTTGAAATTATAGACTTTAGGTCAAAAACAGAAGATCATATCAGCAAAGGACAAACTCTTGCCAACTCCCAAGGTTGGGATTCACCCATCAGACACCCAAGCAGAAAGAGGTGATGGAGACAGCCCTCCCTCCCTCCAAACGAAGCACAGGGGTCAGCCTGGGCTACTTCCCTGAGTCTGTACCACTGTCTTCTATCCACAACCAGGTCAATCCAAGAAACTTGCAAATCTAAGAGACTTACATAGAAAGGCTTTGAAAATAAAAGGAAAAAATTCAGCTCATACCATAGCAGAATTGCCTACTTCCTGCTGCTTGCATGCTGACCTCCTTTAGCTCCCTGTACTTACCCTGATCATAGCATTTCCCAAACTATGCTAGAGTTACCCTGCAGGCCTGATTTCTTTGTTTGTTTGTTTTACAGAATGCAAACTCTCTCTGTCTTGGTTTCTCCTGTATCTCCAATACCTAGCACAATACTCCACTAATAAATGTTGAGTGAATAAATGATTAAGAAGATGCCTGAATGAAATGCATCAAGGAACAACCACCTTAGGTATCTTGGATTCCCCAAATGCATATGCGGTGAAATCCAAGATTGGGAAACAGAATATTTTCCCAAAGGTAAACAGAGTAAAACAGGCATCACCAAGGAGTAAAAAATGATGAGTGAAAATAGTGCACGAGGGGATCTGGAAGAGATAACAAGGAGGGAAGGAGTGCTGCAAAAACAGAGCTGACATGAAAAGGCAAAGATGAGTTGTTGCCATTATATCTCACCATTATAAATGACATTACCGTAGGGATGGAGGAACAAAGGTTGTTTAGTTTGCAGAGAAGTGTATTCTTGAATGGGGGAAAATTAAATCTGCAGGATGGTTTGAAGTGGAGACAGCGCATTGGGTGATTTTAGCCACATAAACAGGAATGGCCGGGTGCGATGATTTCTATGCAACCCCCCTGGCTTCCTGGCCTAAGCTGATTATTATTTAGCATTTATGTGGCATTTCATATGTACAAGTGCTTTACAATCATTTATTATTTATTCCTCACAACGTGAGAAAGCCACAAATCAAGGGCAGGGATAAAGTTAATACAATTTTATTAAACAAGAGGGGTGTGCCTAGCAGCAGGCTCAGCGACAACCAGGGAGTGTGACCTCACAGGGGAGAAAAACCATGAAAATTGCTTCTTTTTTCTTTTTGTGTTGCAATTTATACTTTTAATCAGTATTAAGTCAGGTGACCCTGCGCACCTGGGAGAACTCCTGGGAGCCTGGCAACCCGGTGTGCCAACTCAGAGGAAGCCTGCGTCTGAATCTGTCATTTCAATCACAAGTTTCCTCCCTCCCTCCTATCCCTCCACCCCTCCTCTCGTGTTTTTCTTTCTGCTTTCTCGACTTGGTTTTTTATATATTTTTTCTCTTCTTGTCTTCCTGCCGCATCTCCCCATTTTTTCTTCCTGTTTCTTTCTCTCTTACCCCCGTCTTTCCTCCTCTTCTCATCTCTCCCTCTGACTCTTCTTTCTCTTCTCCCTGCTTCTCTGTGTCTCTCTGGGTCTCTCCGTCTCTCACTCTCTCATGCTCTCTCTCTGCGTCTCCCTTCCCTCCCTCTCACAGACACACATGGACACACACAGACACTGCACACGGCGAAAGAAGCAGACCCCAATTGTGTTAAGTGCGGAAGGTCATTTCCTCTCTGCGACAGCACTCCTTCACTGCCTGCTTCTGAGACCTGACACATGGAAAATTGTTAACTCGATTTGTACGGGGGAATAATGCCACTGTTAATCCAAGTTGCTTGGAAGGTCATTTAAAAACCATTCCGGGTTGTTTTACTCCCACTGCTAGTGTTCTTCAGGCACTTCTCATAAATGCTAATGAATAATTCACCTTGGTAGTATAGACAAACACAGGCTGGTGGTGTTATTTGGAAATCATTCAAATTGACTAATTAGTCATTTCCTTTAGATTTTATTTAACAAAGGAAAAACGATTTTGAGATATTTGGTGAATCGTACATCACTGTGTTACTAAAACCTTAATAACATTAATTTGAAGAAGGGTTGATCACATTTAGTGAAAAAGCCTGAATGATTGCAATTTTTAAAAAATTATATATAAATTTATTACATTCTAGGCAGAGTTTTATTAGACAGTGAAAAATATCTTAGGTAGAGGTCTCACTGGTCCAATTTTAAAGAATAAATAAGAACCATTTGTTATGAACACATGTGTTAAAATAAAGAATAGGAGATGAACACTCTCTCTAAAATCTCTTTAAACACCATTATTCATTTATGATCACCTACTATGTGTGGGACACACTGTTCTTAATGCTAGAAAGAGAGCAGAGAACTGACAGAAAGGTCCAATGGAAATAGTTTATAAAGATAAAGAAAGGTAATTGTTAGATAGATTAGATAGGTAGATAGGTAGACTGATAGATGATAGAGGATAGATAGAGAGATAGACAGAGGATAGATAGATGATAGATTAGATAGATAGATAGATAGATAGATAGATAGATAGATAGATAGATAGATACATAGATAGATGATAGATAGATAGATAGATAGATAGATAGATAGATAGATAGATGATAGATGATAGATAGATAGATGATAGATAGATAGATGATAGATGAGATAGATAGATGATAGATAGATAGATAGATAGATAGATAGATAGATAGATAGATGATAGATAGATAGATAGATAGATAGATAGATAGATAGATAGATAGATGATAGATAGATGATAGATAGATGATAGATAGATGATAGATAGATGATAGATAGATAGATGATAGATAGATGATAGATAAATGATAGATATGAATGTCATGTAATAACAAGTGCTAGGCAGAAAATAAAAAGTGACTGGGTATGATTTGGGGTTTTTTGGGTGCTATTTTCTGAAAGGTTGGAAAAAGCCTTTTGGGAAAGGTAAATAGAGCAGAGACAGGATTGAGAAAGAGCCAGCTATGTTAAAATCCAAGCATTCCAAGATAAGCAAGGTATGAGCCATGAGGTGAGAGCAAGCTTGGTGGGTTGAATCTCACGTTGCTTAGTAATAAAAGACAGCAGGAGGAGGTGCAAAGAACAAAGTCTGGTCAGGGACCAAATCATGTTGATTCTTTCTTTTACTTATTAAAACTCTTCTCAGTTAATAAAAGGGGGTTTCTTCCCAGTGACTGAATCATCCTGATTCTTCGTTACTGGAAGAACTAGGATAAGATTGTTCAGTTGTGACCAATGTATCTCCTCTCCACACACACTGCTTTTTAGATCTGTAATCTTTCCCTTTTCATGCTACTACCTGTGAGTCTCCAATGTACCGATGAAGAGAAATCTCAGAGAACAAAGAAGTGATTTTCTTTCTTTTTTTAAATTTAGTGAAAGGCAGAACATAATTGAAATAATATATTATAAAGCACATTCTTGTATTTTCTCCTCATGATTATGCTAAGAGCCTCCCAGTTGGGTAGATGGAAGACGTGTGCTGTCTACTTTCCAACCCAACCCAAGTGCAGGCGAGGGAAGGTAGATGCCTGACCTGACCAGCTGCCATCTGCGGAGCTGCCAGCCTGTGGCCAAAGACTCCCCTGTGTGTTTCCCCCTCTCTAGGAAGTGAGGGTCCGTCCACTTCAAATTAGGTCTCATCTCTACTAGTCCCAGGGGTTATCAAACAGAGCCTGAGTGATAACACTTAGACTTAGTGGGGGCTGTGGCTTAAAAGACATGTTGGAGCCAGAGAGGGGATAGACTTTGAGAACAATGTTAAATGACAAATGGAGCCTTTGATTTTAGAAAAATTACCAAAATATTAGAGACTAAGTCAATGGTAGGGAATGAAACACAGCTCCTCCACATTCTTGTCCTTTTAAGAAAAAAATCTTTAACCTACACCTGTCTCCTTTTCCTCTTTTCTCTCTCTCTCTCTCTTTTTTTTTTTTTTCTGTTGCATTATAGTGTAGGCTTTAGTGAACCACTTGGTACAATGAGAAATGTAATGCACTGGCCAAACTTCTGAATGTCTTCAAGGCCCCAGGTTGCTAGTATTACCTTGTCCTTGGCCCACTGATGATGGGACATATAGCTTCTTTCTCTCTCTGCACCCTTACAGAATCTTGAACTTTTCTTTAGACACTTGCTTCTGCTAAATTCCCAATCATTGCTCTGTATGTGATCAGCTGTATACACTTTAGTTTTCACGCCATATCGCACTGCTAGACACTGGTGTAAACTCTTTACTTTCCAAAATACCACCTAAGAAAATTAGGTAACTTTTCTTCATAACCTCCTCAGTCATTACTCTGGAAAATTTCCACTTGTTTTCTCAATCCGGGTTCATTCTCTCACTCTATTGAAGATACCCTTCCTTTCTACTTTCACACCCTTCCCTCAAGCTTGCTTGTCTCTCTCCAAAGGCAGGGTGGTTTATCTATCTTCTTCATTCATTTGCAATTCAAACAAGGAAAACTCTAAGAACTATATATATTAGTTAGAGTCCTCCAGAGAAACAGAATCAATAGAATGTATATATCAGTGGAAAGAGATTTAGTTTAAGGAATTGGCTCATGTGATTGTGGAGGCTTGGTGAGCCCAAAGCATGATAGGGGAGGCCAGCAGGCTGGAGACGCAGGAAAGAGTTGTAGTTTGAATCCACAATGTCCTTTGGAGAATCAAGAAAGCAGGTGTTTCACATGGAGTCTGAAGGCAGTCTGCTGGGGAATGTCCTCTTGCTTGGGGAAGTCAACCTTTTGTTTTATTCAGGCCTTCGGTTGCTAGGATAAGGCCCACCCACATTATGGAGGGCAACCTGCTTTATTCAAAGTCTACTAATTTAAATGTATATATTATACAAAAACACCATCACAGAAACACCTAAAATAATGTCTGTCCAAATATTTGGGCACTCTGGCCCAGACAGGTTGATATATAAAATTAATCATTACATTATCCAAAATCAAAAGACATGAGAGTTCTGCCAAATAGAGTTCTCTATGAGTTTCTGCAACAAGCTCTTAAACTTATTTCTCTTCCCTTCAGTACAGAAAATTCCTTATTTATCACTAGTTATTGTTTTTTTATACTCTCATTTGTCAAAACAAATGGGGAGTTTGGGAAGTGCAGGTGTGTGTGTGTGTGCGCGCGCACGCACATATAGTGCAAATGTGATTCAATTTAAAAGGGTTAGTCTGATATTAAAAAAGGAAACACTGTTCAGTCAATCTGAACAACCAACTTTCTCAAATTTCTATTATAATTAACCCATTGACCACCTCTATATTGTGATTTGAAAACCTTGAAGTCAAAAAATGAAGGAAAATTGCCCTTTTTCTTCCCCCCTCTTTCCCCAGTCCCCAAAGATAATTCATATGTGGTAAACCCAAAGGAATTGCTTTTGTTCTGCCTTACCATAAGGAAAAGTTATGCATGGCAAATGAAAATGATAGTGCAATGGTAGATTTCAAAGTTTAGGAATGTTCTAACAGCTAATATAGATCTCAGAATTTGTTTTTAAGTGTGCTATGCTGAAGAATTCATGCAAAAAGTAAATGTAGATAAATTTAGGTCTGAAATTTCACAGAATAACTTCCACTGTGAAATGGTGCAGTCTCAGCAACTCACTTTTTTATTGTAAAGGATATTGTGCACTTCATTTATACCTGAACTTATTGTTTTCATTATATGCGAATGTCCTGATTGAAACTGGGTTGATAATATAAAAGAGGTTTTTGGAGATCCATTATTCTTATTTTCAAGGCCAGAATTTTTATTTATTTGAATGCCTGTCTGTCTGAATGTCTATTACTAAGGTGGGCTTAATTTTAAATATACTCATTTACATATACATAACAGTCTGAATATACAAAACAGATAAATTGAGAAAGTGATTTCTTTTGCAGCACAATCATATATATATAATGCAGCTAAAAGCAGACTTTTCTGGCTGAAAGGGGAGCAGGTATTGAGGAGAAAAGGTGGAAGAGGAAAATAGAAATTTCCTTGGCCTGCATCTTGCCTCATGTAGTAGCCTCTTGTAAATACACCTTTCAAATTACTAAAGTAGGAGGGAATGTAGGCATATCTATCCAGGAAAAATAATCCTTAAAGTGGCTTTTAATCACTAAATATTGAGTTCATTTAAAATATATCTTAATATCTGCTCATTCCAACTTCTATTGATTCTGACCATCTACTTTCCCTGTGAAGCCTTCTCTCCAATATATCTACTGGAGGGAAGAAATTGCTACCTATAATGTTCCCCCAGCATGTCATCCCCACATGGCTTAGTGTTAGCCATGTTGCATTTTATTATTCTGCAAGCTCCCTAAGCCAAACCCCACTTGATCTTTGTATCCAAGAGTCTGATACAGTGCCTGGATCAGAGTTATGTGTGACCAACAAACATACCTATGCTACAGTTTGTAGAATAAATATTTTTTTAATTAAAAATGTGAGGTTTATCTATACAAAACTGAGTGAGCAACTTTGATTTTAGGCTTTCCACAGAATACTATTTCTTCCCTTCAAATTCAGTTTGAAGAGACAGATATGTTATCAAATTAAATATACTGGTCTTTATTTACAGAATAAGTTAAAATTAATTTTTTCTTAATGCTTAAAATCGTATGTGCTTCATTGAAATAAGTAAGATGTTTGAGAGATTAAGATCTTAGACCTGTCAAATAATTAGTGTTAGAATAATTGAAACATTTTTTATTATTTTAATATGCTTCAAATTAGAAATTAAGGAGAAATAGTGGATATGAAAAAGTAATGAGAATAAAACAATCCTGTAATCAAAATTGCAGCTTTTTTATTCTTCTATCTGTGTAAAGTAATGGATAAAATTTGAAGATAATTATAAGAACAAGAGGTTTAATAGATTCTAAAATCATAGGATTGGAAATTGCAGCCCAAGATCCATCTGCCATGAGCACTTTGAATGAAATATGGCTTTGATTTGCTTTTGGATCACGAAGGTACAAAACAATTATATTTCTGAGTGATTGTAGGGCGGGACATAGAAAATAAGATTGACCCATACTCCTTTCTCTTGGCTGCAATCAGATAACCAGTTCTGAAATACTTGTATAATTTATTTTATTTAAAGTTTTTCTAATAGCATGAAAATTTGGGCAAGAAAAGGTTCATATATGAGAGTAGGGATCATCACAATGGCATTGCTAAAGAAAAGGATGTTCTGTGATGTATTGTTCACATTGCCAGGAGCTTCCATTTGGGGATGGGAATGTGCTTTACAGACTACAACATGCTACGGTGTTCCCATTTCCTGTTATTCTAAAAGAAAAACTATGGAAGAGATGTGTTTCTTCTTAATAATTAAACAGAAAATAACTTCTTTCAGGTTCTTTTGAATGAATCGCAAGGAGATTTTGAAATCTCAGCAAAAGGAATACCCCGTGTGTTTCTTTCCCTTCTTTTTCTGATTCTATGTCATGCAAAGGATGAAAGAAACACCCTTAAGAAGAAGACTTCTGAAACTTTTGACATTTTTTTTTTTAATATATCTTTATTGATTTCAGAGAAAGGAAAGGAGAGGGAGAGCGAGAGATAGAAACATCGATGATGAGAGAGTCATTGATTGAGCCCGCAACCCGGGCATGTGCCCTGACCGGGAATCGAACCCCGATCGCCTGGATCCTAGGCTGATGCTCAACTGCTGAGCCATGCCTGGCTGGGCAACTTTTGACATTTTTAAAGCAAATATGAAAGCTGAGTAGTCACAGGATTAGTTCCTTAAAAATGTGTAGTTACAGTTTAAAAAGTTAGAGAATCTTTCAAGGGGAACTGACCTAAAGTACCAGAAGCATAAAAAATTTTAGAAAAGGTCTAAACTAAAAATTTGAACAATTAAGAAAGAAATATCTACTCAAACTCCGAATGAATCATTAGGACTGGAATGGATGAAAAATGGTTAACATTTACTGGGAAAGGTGTCAACCCATTTTCGCCGGTCATAATCTGTTGAAATATACTTCTTTTACAGTTATGTGCTTAACAGTTTACCATTTACTTGTTTTAAATATTTAAATGGATTTATAACATTTATTAAAAATAATAATCAGTATCTATTTTTATACTAGCTGTAATGAACCATGGCACATGCACGCACTCACACACTTACACACACAGATACACGCACAGACACAGCCTTTGGCTTATGTGGTTTTTGGCTATGGAAAAGCACCACTGGTAGCATGAAGAGCCAAATATAATCACAAGAAAATATGTAAGAGGGTAAAAATGTTCCTTGAGTGCCAACACTGAAAGTCCAAATCCCAGTGCAGGCACCACTTGGGGAGAAGGAATAAGTTTAACACACTGAATGCTTCTAGCTGGTGTCTGGCCTGGCTCCTTTGTACATCCTTTCTGATTGGTCAGTAATTATGCCATTTTGATTTTTGACATTTTTGGTTGTCAATTCATAGTAATATATAAAATTACAACACTTAAGAAGCTTTCACAAGCTTACTTCCATGTATGATAGCCTAGAAAAAGACCTACTGCAAATTCACAAGAATACTCATTCACTGCAGCGTTGTTTGGCGAGAAATAATAGCAACAACATAAATGCTCATTAATAGGGGAATCAATAAATTCTGTTATACTCTCACTTTAGTATACCATGCAAAATAAAAATGAATGAGGTAGATCTGTTTGTATTCTCATATAAATTTTTATTAATAAAAAAGTTTCAAAAATATCTATAGAATAATATTCTTAAGGTAAAAAAACCCCACAAAACAAAATCAGAGAAATTAGTACCCATATATGTGTATATAAATTCAGAGACAATTGTCCTGGAAGAAACTCATTAAACCAATGATAGTGATTACCTTCATTGATGGTACATAATACATGGAAACAGGGTTCACTGTCAAAAGGGACAGTGTCTTCATTTTTATAGGAGGAATGCATTCAGGTATTATTGGATTAACTAAATTTTTTTATAAACTTGCTAAGGGTATTGGAACAGAGGCAAAGGTAGGGGGTGTTTGACAGTGTATACGTGTTTTTTTCTTTTTCATGCCCCAGTAATTTCTTTCAGATATGACCCCATCTCTAGGGACATGACCAAGTAACTGACCTTATGCAAAACCTTTCACTTATTGATGCAACTGTGTGCGCTGGACAAGGAATGATGTGTCTCCTCCCCAAATATGAACCCCTTCGAAAGAGTTTTGCTCTGGATGTGTAACAGTCCACTGGGTGTGTCTTCTTTTTTTCTGCCCCAATGGTGGCATGTGGTTTTTAATGACTAATGAATGCAAAACATATATTTTTCAGAGGACATATAGGGTATCACAAACAAGGTATAGACTGATATATTACAGAGCTAATTTGAGAGATTGGAACAAAGGATCCATTGAATCTAAATGCCCTCATTTTGGTGAGTCAGTATAATGGATATTAGATGGATTGAACCATGGACAATGACAGAGAAAGTATGTTGATAACAAGCTGTGGCTATAACATTTCTTTTGTTAAAACAGTGGCCTACCTTACCCTGTCAACAGGCATAGACTTGTAGGTTATATGTTGATGTGTTTTCTTGGAAATGTACTTTTTATTGCAGATTAGATAGTAAATTAATTGTTTCTTAATAGACAATAAACTTTAAGAGGACAGGGACCATGAATCATTTCACTCATCTTTATTTGTGCATGATGCCTAGTAAGTAATTGACAAATGAATCAATGCACCAAGTAAATACAATAGCTGAACTTATAGGATGGGGGAGAACAACCAGTTTTAAATGAAATTTTGCTTAATTTTTTTCTCAGCAAATAGCGATGAAGCCACTTTGTAAACTGCAGAACAATTTAAGTGTCATTATTGCTGTTTTGTGAAAATAATGAAAGTATCTACTACATGCCACTTGTTAATTAATTAGTCTACAAATAAAAGATATGATGATGATGAATGCACTACAAATACGTGAAACTGCCACAAGGAATTTCATTCTGGGGACTTCTCACACATGTGATCAACTCCTAAAGCTAAGGAACTGCATGACTGTGGTTCAATTGCCGATTCCTTGCATTGATTACTTTGATGGCACTGGCATAGCCATAGTAATGACTGATACTCTGACCAACCATCAGGTACAGCTTAGTTTGTGCCAGGCACTCATCTGAGGTCGTAGCATGTATTAACTTAATAATTTTTCCCAATTAAAAAAGTAATACCTACTTAGTGTAGAACACTTGAAATTATAAAAGACTGAATTTCTGATTATTCTTAATAAATCTTTCATGTTAATACTTATAAAGTTATTTAGTTTTTAGAGAGTTATATCAAATTTTAAAAAATACCAATCTGAGAAGATGCATAATATAGTTATATGTATTTTCATAACTAATATATTTGGCTTTTTTGCCATGTTATATGAATTTTGGTTTTTTATTTGCTGGTTTGATTTTATTTTTCCTACTTTGCTGTTTCCTTAGTTTTCTGTGTTTCACTCTAGGGACTATATTTTCATTTTTTAAAAGCTTCTAAACATATTTGGAAAATAGATATTTTATTTTTAGTTCTAAGGGTTACCTTTTGTTTATGACATACATAATTCAACCTATATTTCTTTGATTTTTAAAGATAAGCACAAAAGAATGACCTTCATTATCCCTGATGCGTAATAAAGAATTTAGCAGGTTGGCCAATGTTATGCCACATTCTAATTTTTGTTAATTGTTTGGGTTGTAGATTCAACATATTTTTATATAGTTGTTATATTAATCCTGTAAACCTTCCCCATTACTTGTTTTTCTATTTACCACTGAAACTCATAGCCACTACTACAAATGTAATTCATAGCCACACTTGTAAGCGTATTTTATTTAGTAATAATGTCATTTAGTAACAAAATTAAAATTCACTATACAAGGTGGGTCGAAAGCAGGTTTACAGTTGTTTGTATGGAAAATAATACAATAATTAATAATACAAGAATAAATTCTGTGTTTCCTGTACTCACAACTATAAACCTACTTTTGCCCCACCCTATGTTCCCCTATAATTCTCTGAGGAAGTATCTGTTTTTTTATGTCCATTTTCCTAGCAAAAGAATGAAAATTCAGAGGTTAGGCAATTCACTCGAGGTCAATAAATTAAGCTGAAATGCCCAAGTTGAGATGTGAATGCAGCACTCAGTCCAAGGAAGCCTGAACTTTTATAAACCACACCATACCACCACATAATGCTTTCTTTATCCTACCTCCTCTAATGTCGCACTTCATTTTTTTCAACATATAGTTGTGAAGTAGGTCATACCTGATAGGCAATCTGTTGAATAATAGTATGAGTCCTCCCTTGCCTTCATTGCCCTAAATCAGAGGTTAAAGAAATTCAACTAGCCCTGCCTGGCGTGGCTCAGCGGTTGAGCGTCGACCTAGGATCCAGGAGATCGGGGTTTGATTCCAGGTCAGGGCACATGCCCGGGTTGTGGGCTAGGCGACAGATCAATGGCTCTCTCATCACTGATGTTTCTCTCTCTCTCTCTCTCCCTCTCCTTTCCTCTCTCTGAAATCAATAAAGATATATTTAAAAATAGAAAAGAAAAGAAAAAGAAATTCAACTAAAGAAGCCATGGTGTTAAGATGTAATAAATGTTACAACAGGAGAATTACGAAGTGCTAGAAAATGTCCTGGCAAGGACTGGGCCTACTCTGGGCATCAGAGCAGGCTCTGCGACAGAGGGGCTTCGGGGGTAGACCTGCCAGGTGAGGAGGAGTTACGTTGGTGAGAAAGGAACTGAAAGAAGGTGACTATGGTAGAGAGCCCCATTTTTCTGCAAAAATGCAAAGGACAGATTTAAGGAAGATGAGAGACAAGAAATTAGACTCAAGAGGTGCCCATGGGTCAGTTAACAGAATTCGCCTCTGCCCTGGACTTTTGCTTTTAGCTGGTAGAATTTCCCTTTTTCAGTTCATAGAGCTGTTGCTGGTTTGTGTCTTTTTTTTGTATCTATTCATAGGTATTAGCACGTGATGTTTAGAGCAGGCATATAGAGCGCTGGAAATCTGCTGTCGTGTTATTGTGAAATTTAAAATGAAAATTTAGCTTCTAGAAGTATTTGCTGTGTTGAAAATTCTAAGAAGGAAGCTCCAAATTTACATTTGTTCAGCTGTTGGAAATGATGAAAAGTCCAGTGAAGCCCAAACCCCCATCAAGTTATTAACGTGTTCTTGTTAGTTTTTGAAGGGGCCGTCTCTAAAGAAGTCATTGGAATATTAATGAAAGTTTTACGATGAAATAAAAATCCTACAGCTAGAACAAAAAACATACATTAACCAAAAATAATGGTAGGATACAATTTCCATGGCTACTAAAATATTATTCTGGTTTTTGTTAAGCTGAGAAGTGAAATGGATAGCTTGTAAAGAGGTACATGGAGTTTAGCCCAGTTACGTTGGTTAAGAAGAAGCACAAATCTCACTTTTTCATTTTCGATCATCTTAAAATGGTGAACTATTTGAATTTCAAGTCTATGAAATGAAAACTCTAGTAAGAACATTGTTCCTATAAAAGCAATATAGGGAAAAAGGATCAGTAAAGTCCTCATAGAACACAATATTCATAGTATTCTATAAATAAATGATTTAAGCATAGGAATCATGGGCCCTAACATTTATAACAATTCAAAACCAGCAAATGTAATGGATAGAAATCAACTTCTTCTCTTATATTTGCAAAATAAGTATATTTTAGCTTAAAACACAAGTAATTGGAAGACTGACTTCAGAGGAAGGATATAAATGAGGTAATGCGTGTTACTTGTACAATGAACACCTAGATATGCTTATCTTACATCTCTACCTCCACCAAAAGAACAAAACAAAACAAAAACAAACAAACACAAACAACGGCAACAACTTTACACATCCAGGAGAAAAACTCTGGAGGGTAGGAGTGGTGCTGTGTAAAGCATGCTAACGTCTAAAGAGGGAGGCTAATATCTTTGGAATTAGACAAAATATTGTTTTGGGAGATGGATGGTGTAAGGGTTTGTGGAAGGTTTACAAATAATTTTTCTCAAAATTTTGGTAAGTTCCTGATATTTCTTTTTCTTTCAATAAAACATATATATTATTTTCACTGACCGAAAACCAGGCACATGCTAATTACAAACTCAGAAGCGGAGGAGTGATGGAGAACAGGGACTCTAGATTGAGACACCCTGAGGTCCTAGCTCTGGCATTTATGAGCAAGCACTTGACCCATCTTCTCAGTTCCCTCGTGTGTGTTAAAACAGGAACAAAACTATCTAATTCTCAGATTGTTGTCAGGGTTAAAACAGAGGATATGCAAAGATCTTAGTTCAGTGGCAAGTACAGACCTTACAAAAATGATTAGATAATGAAGATGCCAACGACAATGATATAATAAGAATGATGACGCAGGAAGAAAGCCTCAATTAAGTGAAGTTGCATAATCGTCCCTTCTTTTTAAACGATTGCTTGGTATTCCTCTTGAGTTAGAAATAATTAAGGAGTAAAAGATGTCAGCCTTGAGACAGGAGCAAGTGCTGCTGCATTCAGTAAGAGCAGGGGTAAGAGCAGGGGTAACTCCATTCTTAAGTTGCTCAGGTCCCAAAACTTGTATTCATCCTTAATTTGTGTTTTGTTCCTCCCAACCTAAATATCATCCACCAAAATATTTTATCGGTTCTATTTTCAGATTCAGTTGACCCTTGTACACCACGGGGGTTAGGGCAGCTGACCCTCCTGCAGTTAAAAATCCATGTATAACTGTTCACTTCCCCAAAACTTAACGAGTGATAGCCTGCTGTTGACGGGGTGTCTCGAGGATATCATGAACTGTGGATCAACTCTCATTTTGGATGCTATATGTATTATAGAATGTATTCTTCCTACAAATGAAGCTAGAGAAAAGAAAATGTTATTAAAAATCATAAAGAAGAGGAACTACATTTACAATATTATATTTATTAATTGGAAAAAAAATCTCTGTATAATTGGACACCGTCACTCTGATGTTGTTCAAGGGTCAACTGTATATCCATCACGTGACCTCTGTCACCACTCTTATCCTATTCCTATCCTCGCCTCCACTGGTCCAGGCCATCAGCTTCTCTCTCCTGGACTGAAACCATAGCTTCCTAAGTGGTTTTGCTGCTACAACCCCTGCCCCTCCACTATCTATTCTCAAAATAGCAACTAAAACAACCTTTTAAAAACTAAGTTACATAATATCACTTCTCTGATCAAAACACTCCAAGATTTTTAACATCACCCAGAATAAAACTGACCCACATTGACCTAGTTCCCCATTTCCTGTCTGACTCACTTCCTGCCACTTTCTCCTTGGTTACTGTTTGCCAGCCACATTGCCTTTTTTGTTCCTCTCACACTCCAAATGTGTGCCTCTCTCAGGCCCTTTGAACTTATTTGTAGCTCTGCCTAAAATGGCAGTCTCCCAAATATCCAGGGACTCGCCTGCTCACTTCATTCAGGGCACCACTGCTCACATCATCAGACAGGATCTCCTTGTCCAGTCCCTTTTAAATAGCATCCCCTCCACGCCTTTACCCCCCTCTTTTGGGCTATTTTGCTTTTTAGAATATATCATAGTCTTGGTTATTTATCATTTTGTCTTTTTTGGTTCACTGCTGTATTAATGATACCTAGAAAAGTTCCTGTCTCATAGATGAAGAAAAAATTTTAAAAAATTATTAAATGAGTGAATATCTGGAATAGAATTCTAGAGGGCAATCTTACTCTGCTATGGGAGAGAGTGTCTTCCAGTACCTGGATGGAGTGTTTGGGACCCAAGCTGAGTTGGGTAGTAAGTCCTTAGAAATAACTATGCCTAGTAAGGATCCAATAAACATCTGATTTAAACAAGGCTGTGCTATGGTTTAAAATACGTCAACACCTTATGAGGCATTTCTTCCTAAAGTCATGCTATTCTCAGTTAAAGAGGAATTTTCAGGATCATTTTTGTAGAGAAAAAGTATCCCTATACATTACCTGTGAAAGGCTGAAGTTTTCTTAAAAATGTATTCATGTCATTTTTGATACAGGAGGCAATTTGACCACACATTAAAATAAGATTTTTGGAGCCAAGGAAGTCTCTTCTTCCCTTCTCCCTGAGGTCTCAACTCTCCCTTCCAGTAAGATCTTTTGGCATAAGCCTGGCTAAACAAAGTAAATTGCACATATATTAATAGGAAAACAGCTGTTGAACTGTTTCAAGAGCAATATTACCAAGTGATATTAGGGCAATATATTTCAGTCTCTGAAGACAAAGAGCTTTTCGATTCACCTTTGCATTATAACATCTGCACATTCATAAAAAAGGGGGAGGGGAAGGTATTTCAAACCAAGAAGTGGAGCCCTTCAGAAAAGACTTTGAGTTAGGACTCTGATCATTGACTCTAGCAGGGAAAATAACAGAGCCTAGACTTTCTTAACGTGTATTTCTGAAGCCTTTTTGCTTATTTTCTTATCTGTTTTAAGCAACATTATTGTCCAAGTAGTCATCCATAGGATGTATAAGTGTGGGATCAATTCTGTCTGTTACCAGTTTTCCTTGGAAGGTTTCCATCTTGTTTCCTCTCATGCCTCCGTGTGTCTTTCAATCCACCCATTTCAAATTCTCTTGATTCCAAGAATCTTTCCCTTATATCCCCAATATACATTCATTTTGGCCTGTGAAATACAGGCTGTTGGTACTTTTTCCATTGCTTCAGCTTGTACGTCCCTCCTATGTGTGTGTAGCGAGTGTGTGCTTGTGAGTGTATGTGAGTGTTCTGTGTCGCCCAACTAATTTGTAAGGTTGTTGAGAGCAGAGAGTAGGTTTTTGGTTGTTGTTTTTGTCTTTTGAGCATTCTCTGTTATAAAATTTGTTCATTTTTCTATTGGGTTATTTATCTTATTCTTCTGGTATGTGAAAAGGCTTTTACACAGAATCATTCTTATCTCTGTTATATTTTGTTGTTTTTGATAACAAATACTTAATGATATATAGTCATTAAGTTGAACAATCTCTTCTTTATGGGTCCTTCTTTTGATTTTATGTTTTAAAAGCCATTCTCACCCCTAATATTAGAAGTTCACTTTTTTTTTGCTATTAAAAAAATTTGTGTGGCTGAATGCACACTATGTTACTCATACTTGTTTTCTGGGCTACCATGTCACCTTGCATTATGATGTATTTAACACTGACCTAGAGCATCTTTTAAAAATCAGACAACTTAATCTTAGTCACTTTCTTTTCATTTCTAGTTAAGCATATGGGATTTAAGGGATTTGAGAAATATTTTCTTCTCTAATATTCTAACTTATATTCTGTCTGTATATCTCTCGTATCTCTTTAAGTTCTTTGTTTAATTTATTAATGTTCTTACCAATGCTTTGAAGATTTCATTAGCATGCTGTTTACCCCTTCAGATGCTATTAGTGAAGATAGTCCCATGAAACAGCGTTAAACTGATCTTCCATTATCTGATTAGCCAGTCTGCACATTCCAACCTGACACCTTGCTATATTATATTCATCTCGTGTTTGCTACATTCAGATACTTAAGATCTAAGTATTCAGCTCATTTAAATTAATTTAGCTATCAAGATTTCATGAGATGCTGTATCCAGCACTTTACTGTGTGCAGTATCAAGATACAATATCAAATAATCATCTACCACATTTCCTTTAACTCATATAATCTTTATGATTTCAGCCAAAAAGTTTCTAGTTAGTTTAATCAGTTTAATTTTGATGAACCCAGGCTATTTATTGCCAGTGGCCTTATTCTCTGAGTTGGATTATCTCCTAGGAACAGCCTGGGTAAATTTTCTCCATTATAGGGCTCAGAACAAAATATTGCGAAGTTTAGCAGGAACCATCTGATCAAAGGAGTAATCTAATTCCAATATCAATCAATCAATCAATCAATCATTTAACATGTTTGCATTGAATCAAGCATACCCATAGTCCTGAGTGCTAAAGTGGATATAAACATATAAAGCACAGATTGTTTTAGTCAGGGTTCTTTCCCTTGCAAGTCACAGAAGTACAACTCAAGCTAGTTAAAGTACCAAAGGGAATATATTGGAATATTCTGGGTTAAGTCATAGAAGTAAAGGAAGCTATACTATAGTCAGGAACCAGGCACATCTGAAATGAAATAAAACTTGAGATTTGATACCTTTTTTTCTGTTCCTCTCTTTTCAGTTTCATTTTCTTTTCCACATAGCAGGTAACATGTATTAGTCAGAGTCCTCCAGAGGAGCAAAACCAATAAGGTGAATATATATAGATATAGATAGAGATAGAGATAGAGATAGAGATAGAGATGATAGATAGATATATCACCTATATCTATATCTATATCTATATCTATATCTATATCTATATCTATATCTATATATATATATATATATATATAGAGAGAGAGAGAGAGAGAGAGAGAGAGAGAGAGATGGTGTGGTTGCAGTCTGAAGACTGACAAGCTCAAGAACCAGGGAGAGCAGAGGTTTCAATCTGAGTCAGAAGGTAGGAAAAAAGCCAATGTTAAGTTCGAAGGCAGTCAGAAATCTCTCTTACTTGGAGGAGGGTCAAGATTTTGTTTTGTTCAGGCCTTCAGCTGATTGCATGAGGCCATTCACTTTAGAGAAGATAATCTGCTTCACTTAGTCTATCAACTTAACTATTAATCTCATCCAAAAACACTCATAGAAACGCCCAAAATAATGTGTGACCAAATATCTGGGTGCCTTGTGGCCCAGACAAATTGACAAGTTAACCATTCACAAAACATACCTGCCATCAACTAGGAAGTCCCATCTTAATGGCTTGAATACCAAAGAGACAGGAGAGCTTCCCTTTCCTTCCAGCTCCCATTTAAAAATTCCTAGAGAAAAATTCATATTAGTTATCCTATAGACAAATCACTGTGACTAACAGGATGCAGTACTATAATTGACTCAACCTTGTGTAGTATCCATGCTAAAATTCTAAACTTATGGTATCCTGTTGTGTCTAAAGATCTTTTTCCACCTTTTATTTCACCTTCCCATTACTATGGTCATCTCTAAACTTATGACCACCCAGTATGGACTATGCCATTTCTACTGTCTTAAATGCAACGAGGTATCTTAAACCTTACCAAATAGATTTCTCTATCCACAACTTGCTTCATCTCCTTTTCTCCTGTTGTATAGGGTGCTGTGTCTCTTCTATTCTAAGCCAACCCTCCACCTTTATCCTTGACTTTAACTCCTCATTTGCCCTTGGAAATTTTAATCCATCTCTCCTCATCTTTACCTTAAGTATCTTCTGCCTTTTCTTTTCCAGGGTTCCTTCTTTGTTACTTATAAACGTGTTTAAGATTTTCTCCTATTGCATACCTCTCTTGTTATCTTTTAAGAAATGAAGCTACTATTTTCCATTTTTAATTTCTAGTTCCTTCCCAAATCCTGTGGCAGTATTTATTATTATCAAATTCAGTGAACATGTTCCAGATCATGGCTTAATAAATCCCTACATTTTACAATGTTATTATTATGACCTTGTAGTGTGCCCCTATACTCTCTTTGGTTTTTCTTGATCTTTCCTGTTCCTTTTTGGGCCAATTTGTTTCTTTCTTCATTTTGAAGTTCTCCCAGGCAATGACTCTTCTAACATTTCCTGAGTGATCTCAGGGTTTCAGCTGCTACTTATAGGTTGGTAATTCTGAAGTTTACAAATATATATCTTTAGTATAAAACTCTACACTGAGTTTTAAACTCAATTCTCCCTTTTTAAATAGATATATCTATGTGGTTATGCCTTAATAGTTCAACATCATCAAATAAAAGATCAAAATTAATTACCTCAATTTGCTCATCCACTAACATCCTCCTTATCTTCCTGAACTTCAGGGATCTCACTCACCCAGTCATCTAAGTTAAAAACCTGAGAATCATTCTTGAACTCCCCCCTTGTCTCACTACCATGCTTAATTGTTCTATAAGTATTCTTGATTGAATATCCAGAATATTTGGGGGATTTATTTCCCAGTCTAATGTCATCTACTACTACTCACATTTGGATCTTCATTACCTTTCTCCAGGACTACTGAAATAGCCTTCTGAAGGGTTTCCTAGTGTTCATTTTATCCACTAACTCCTTCCCCAAATTTACCTTTTATGTAGCAGTTAGAAGGATTTATCTAAGGTTCACCTCTTCTCTTTCCCTTTTAATATCCTTCAATAATTTTTTTCATTGCCTTGACATAATGTAACTTTAAGTACTTTAATATTAGTTACAAGATATTTCATCTCCAATTGCCTTAACAGAGTAGACAATTTCTTATTTTTCTCCCCAACTTCATTTTTTATAACTCCAGCAAGTGGAATTGAATATAGATCCCCATGGCGCTGGTCCCTGTTTCTGTGCATTTGTTCATGCTCTAAACTCTGAATGTCCCTCCCCCCTTAACTTCACTTAGTCTATTCATTTTTTCAGACATACTTCAGGAATTATTTGTGCAAGTTCCTCCCATCATTTTCTCATCAGGTTAGGCACCCTTATTAGTAAGATTAATGTACGAAACAGAAGCCACTCTAGGTATTTCAAGCATACCAGAGGTATGATGATTATATCACTACCAATTTCTGGCTAGCCAGGAAAATCTAGGTCGTGTTGAAGAAACAAATTAAGGTCAACACCAATGGCTTAGCATAACAAAATATTGTCATTTTTCTCTCACTACGATGTTCTTCATAGTCAATAGTAGAAACTTTACTCTGGTTTACGCAGTTTTGGAGAGACCCACGTTGGCAGAGACTCTAATATCTCTTTTTAAAAAAATATATCTTTATTGATTTCAGAGAGAGGAAGGGAGAGGGAGAGAGAAAGATAGAAACATTAATGATGAGAGAGTCATTGATCGGCTGCAGCCTGCAACCTGGGCATGTGCCCTGCTGGGAATCTATCCCCAATCTCCTGGATCCTAGGTCGATGCTCAACCGCTGAACCACGCCTGGCCAGGTGAGACTCTAACATCTTATACCTGTGCCACTTAGAACTTCTGGTCTTCTCAGGAACTGCAGCAGGGAAAAAGAGGGCTTTGAGAATTTACTTGGCTTATCACTGTCTTATCTTGGAAGTAATGTTTACCACTTCTGCTATTTCATTGGCTGGGACTGGTCACATGGTCCCCTTCAATTAAAGAACACTGGGATGTCCAATTCGATGTTGTTGAGCATTTCTTTCAAACAATGAAAGCTGCTTTTAAGAAACTGAAGCTCAGGAGGGTTAAGTAATTTCCCCACATTTGCACGGTTAATATTTGGCAGAACTGAAGTTTAAGTAGTATTGTTGTTCATAAGTGTCTGCTGCCTCTCTATCTTGATCTCTGGTAGGTTCCTCCACGGATTGGCATTATACTTCCAGCCCTTCTGACATTAGGCTTGCCTGGCCAAGTGGGGACGAGTGGAAATACACATGCCACTTCCAAGCAGGAGGTTTAACAGGCATCTTGTGATTTCCCCATTCTGCTTTTCATCTGCTGTAAGAGTGGCAGTTTCTCAAACACAGGCTGTATCTTCAACCTGGAGTAAAGAATATATGGAACAGAGCTTCAGGCAACCTGCAGGCAACGTTTAACATGAGCAGGATATAAATTTGTATTGTTGCAAGCTCTTGAGATTTCGAGGTTGTCTGTTACTTTAGCTAAACTAGCAAAATCTAACTAATACAAATGCTGAAGAGCTCACAAAATCCAACCAAAAATAAGCACCCAGGATTCAGAAAGAACAGGATTCTAGATGTCTCTAAGGAATTTTAGTCACGGCTCATGGACAAACTCTGCATGGCACTGACGTTAGAATGATTTATATCAAACTCCTTCTGATTATGTGTTTCTCTGATCAAGATCTAAATTCCCAAGGGAGAAACAGTAAGAGTCTTTCTGGTCTGGAATGGTCATGTGCTAATCTAGCTCTTTGTAAAGGCGAGTCGAGGTTGCTGGAGGGTAGACCAAAATAGCTGACAGTCCACTGGAACCACGTGGAATGGAGAGGTGGTAATTTCCTCAAAGCAAATCAGATGCTGACATCCAAAATGAAGGAAGGAAATGGAATCCACAATAGCAGTTCCCTGAAATAACAGTAATTACTTATCATTGGCATGTCTCCTTTATCCCTCTTTGTCTCTCCTTCATAACCTTGTAGAAATCTTTTGTTTGAGGTGCCCAGCTTCCCCATCTCTTCTCCTCAAATCAATAGGAAAAAATAAAGATAATCTACATTAATTTGGTTGCAGTTGTTTTAACATCCTCTGAAACCTTGAAGTTCAGCAGTACTGGGCCAGCTTGAAGAAAACCTTTCTGACAGGAAAGCGAGTTTAAAAAAAAAAAAATGTTCCCCAGTTTGCTAGGCTTATAAGCCTAGGGCAAGTTTAATTAAACTCAATGGAGCATTTTAAAGTGAAGAAAAAATTAGGACAGCAAGAAAAACGTGTTGATTGTTTCCTAATTATGCTGTGGACTTTCTCTCTAATGTATCCCCCCTCCTCTCTCTCCCTAAATAAAACAACTGGCACGTTAAGTTTGCACATAGAAGATTACATCTCAACCATGCGTTCTACACCAGCCGGGCGCGCTGCTTCCCATCCCACTACTGGGCTTGCTTTTCAGAGACTTTCATGCTTTTGTTATTTCATAGAGATACTTAATCCAATAAAAAAATGAGAAAAATGCAGGGAACACATTAGACTACAGCAGTTTCCAACCTTTTTGTCAGCAAGGACCCCTTTGATTAGCACCTCCCCCGCCATGGACTCTTTATTTTAAAATATTTGGTCTACTGAATCTGTGTTTTTAAAGATATAATTAATTTACTTCCTCATTTTTATTCACAAGAAACATGCATGAACATAAATTGATATTTTCAGAATAGGATAACCATACAACTGATGTAATTACATCCAAAAGGGAAAAAAAGACCAGAAGTTATAATCCATGACTTCACTAACAATGGCCAACTGTATGCCAGCACTGCGCACGTAACTTTGTTATGAGGAAATGGATGATCTACATTAAAACTTGAGAAATAATAAAGAAAGTCATGGATCTTGGGGTCTCCAGAGCCTCTGGTTGGAAACCGGTATTCTGGAACATGTAGTGACTATTATAGCTCTCCAAGATTCCTGGAGGACCATCAAGGTGTGGACATAAAAGGAAAGGATGGCTTCAGGTAAAACCCTTGATTCAGGGACCAGAAGCACATACTGGAAAATCAATATGGATCACAAATGGTGCCTGTTCTTTCTAAAAATTATAACATTTAACACTTAAATAACATTTACTGTGAGCCAGGCTGCTCTAAGGAGTTTACACATATTAACTAGTTTTATCATCTTGACATTCCTATGTGACACAGAGAAGTTATGTGGTGGGCCCAAGGTCACATCACTCATTAGTGCCAGAACCAGGACCTGAAGTGATGAGTCTGGCTCTCTACCTAGTGGTTAAGTTTGTACATAGAAGACTTAACTAAACATGGCCTAATAGAGGAAAATGTAGGAAGCACATTAAACTCTGCAGCTCCCAACACTGTCATCACTAAGCACCCCTCTGTTGTTTTTGATTACCTACATGAACTCCTGTGCTTCGAAAGATAGTGACTACATCTCACAAAAGGGGGACTACTCAAAATAAAATTCAGTTCATTCAACTTTACTTAAAAATAAACATTTCATGTAGAACTTTGGATGACTCTGGAAGAACATATGTCAGAAAACTACACTAATATTAATACAGAGCAAAAATTGTCCCCAAATTTAGGAATCCAGGTAAGTTGAACTATGGTCACTGGATTGCGATTCATTAGATTAGTCTCCCTGCTCAAACCTATAGGACTGTCTTTCAACCTTTTTCCCCACCTAACAAACCTAACAATGGCTCTCTAAAGCAACAATTCTCAAAATTTGGGGGTAAATAACTTGAAATATCCCTAGGTGGTATATTAGAATCTGTAAGGGAATATGCCGACTCTCAAGAAAACCCTCAAGTGATGCAGAAATGCCAATAGCTGGCCAGGGGGATGAGGTTACTCCCTACATCCCCCTGCACAGCACTCAGAGCCCAGTGGAGAGTCACTGGACTCGGCTTACCAACAACTGTCAGCTACCCCGCCTCTCCATCTAGCCTGTGTAGTGTCCTGCATGTGAGCACTGATTATATAGCCAGGCAACCCAACCTGAATGACAGCCTGAAACATGCATATGGTAGCACCCCCTGGAGTCCACATAGAGTAACAGAAAGAGAATTAGTCTGGAGCAAATGGTAACCCAACTGTGGCCCAATTGACTGCTGGTGTGGCCAACTCACTTAGTTTCCCTGGCTTCAGCTTTCTTACCTGTCAAAAGTGGACATCTGGCCAAGGCACATATACAATCCATGTTCAACTCTGACTTTGTCTGACTCTGAAATAACAGATTGTGCACTCCAGGGCCTAATATTATAAAATATAACATTTGCCAGGTTCGGTGCTTCGAATGGATCGTCTCTGACAACTATAAAGCAAATTCTCTAGCCTGATGTTCGAAGCCTTGAGAATATTGTCACTTTCTCCTTCTGGCCTTTCCATCCCAGTCTTCAAACAATTCAAGTTGTTTTATACTATTAGTATTCCCTTTAAAAGTATACTTTTTCTTCTCTTTGCTAGAAACCTGTTCTTCATCTCCTATAACTCCATAATCTTTGTCTTTCAAAACCTCATCCAAATTTTATGGCACAGTCAAATGTTACTTTCCTCTTTAGACCTTCCCAGATTAGGTTATACTTCTGGGTAAAAGTGACTCTTATCCTTCCATGGTCTTTCTCTTCCACCTTTCATATTGAATACAGTTTGCAATGCCTTATAATGGAGTTCAGGTTTCTAAACCTCAGCACTATGGTATTTGAGGCCAGATAATTCTTTGTTATGGGGGCCTTTATCTTGCATTGTAAGATGTTTAGCAGCATCCCTGGCCTCTAATCCCCAGATGCCAGTAACACTACTCCCACCTATTGTAATAACTAAAAATTTCTCTGGACTTTGACAAATCTCCTCTGGGGACAAAACTGTACCCTGGTAGGAACCACTGGTCTAGAAATTTGTGTATATATCTTAGCCGCTCTTCCCCACAGGACTTAGCTTAGTACCTGCTAACATAAATATTTGTAGAAGAATAACTTAATAAATCATTGTGGAATAATTATTTATATAATGAATGGAGTTCTGTCAAATCCTTACAATTTAGCTATTAAGTCTGTTCTATTAAGTCTCGAGTTAAAAGAAGAGACGAACATTTGTGGTGGTCAGCTAGAAAGACTGCTTGGCAAGGCTGATATTTGCCTAAAGTTCCTCTTAAGCTTGCACTCTGCTTGGCTCCATGCTAAGGAATAAGCATGATGAACTCGTCCTCTGGTTTCTCATCAGATCTTCAGTAATACTTACCTTTTATTTTTAAATATATCTTTATTGATTTCAGAGAGAGGAAGGGGGAGGGAGAGAGAGATAGACAGAAACATCGATGATGAGAGAATCATTATTAATAAGCTGCCTCCTGCACTCCCCACACTGGGGATCGAGTCTGCAACCAGGGCATGTGCACTGAGCAGGAATCAAAGCACAATCTCCTGGATCCTAGGTCAATGCTCAACTACTGAGCCACATCTGGCCGGGCCCTACCTGTTTTGTAGTTGCCCACGTAGTGGAGGGAAGTTGGCCCCTTCTTTAAGAGACAGTGCCTTTGTGTTTATCTTGCTAGCTAGGGCTGAAAACAATCTCAGGGAACAACAGCAGTGGTGGAAGGGAGGGGCAGAAGGGAAAGGCCGTAGCTTGGGATTCAGAGATTCAGAAGAAAAGCCAGTCCTGGAGTGAATGTATTTGCTGGAACAAATTCATTTGTCTCCATGTAGGTTGTACCTTTAGGATAAGATGAGGTATTTCAAAGTAGGGCTTGTTCTTTGGGGAGAAAACCTTCTGGCCTTAAGAAAAAATTAGTTGAGGAGTTGAAATATGGGGTGGGCTTGGGGTAGGGAGTGGTGGAGCAATACATATGGGGTTGAGTCCCAGTGAAGTTCCTCATTGTCAGAGCCTATGGAGTTCTGGAAGGGTGGTAGGTACCAGGTCACCAGGAAGGTAAAGTTCTCTCTCAGAGATGCAATCGAGTTTCAGTTGACTCTGGAGTCTGTACAGCAAGATTGATGCCTATTTTATTTATTTATTTATTTATTTATTTATTTTATTTATTTATTTATTTATTTATTTATTTATTTATTTATTTATTTATTATGTCTTTATTGATTTCAGAGAGAGGAAAGAGGGAGAGAGAGAGATAGAAACATCAATGATGAGAGAGCCATTGATCGAGCCCACAACCCAGGCATGTGCCCTGACCGGGAATCGAACCCCGATTGCCTGGATCCTAGGTCGATGCTCAACTGCTGAGCCACGCCCGGCAGGGCTGATGCCTATTTTAAACCCATTGCCTCTTTTCCTTTCAGCTTAAAGCTCAGTCACTATCAGTTTCTTCCACTGCTTATCTCAACTAAGAATTTTATGGACTGGTCCTGGAAACCATTCAGTATGCTTCTATATTAATATTATAAGAACAGCACAATAACAGTAACAGTAATCACTCCACTACAGCAACAGACAACAATTTCAGAATACTTGCTATGTGACGGGTGTCATGCACAACCTTTACATATATTGTTAATAATTCTACTCAAGATAACTCTATGAGCCATTAATCTCATTTTGAGGTTAAAGGATCTAAGCTTAAATAATTTAATAAATGCCTGATATGACACAGCTAATAATTTGGAAGATCTAGAATTTGAATCCAAATCTACCTGGTTCCATAAGCTGTGCTCATAATCAGGAAAGGATACTTTTCTCCATTGCTGCTAGATAGTGCTTCTGAACCTAGCAGTTATAAAATGGTACCCAGCAATATCTCAGTGTCAGGCTACTGAGGCCTCCCTAATGCTGTCCTGTCTCTTCTGTCAGTCTAAGCCATACTCTGCATAGGGTAGTAGGTGTTGCATACGAGCTTCTGGACCTGTCCCGGTGTTCATGTGTTGATTCTTTGAGATTCTGGAACAAGTGCAAGCTTGTAGAAATGCCTTGTTCGTTTGTTGCATGTATTCTTTGTTTCAGTTTCAGATGTTGTCATTCATTTTGCAAAAGAGAAAAATTAACATCTTGGGTTTCTTGAAGTTGACTGACTTCTGCAAAAGAGAAGAGAGACCCTAAAAGAATTAGAATCCCACCTGAGTGGATGGTTAGGGGTAGTAGGCCTCATAAACTGTCTCTATTTCAATCCTGACCTTTGTCCCAATCTCTGAATCAAAGTCCGTGGAGCCTTTTTTGGTTCCTACTTTGAATCTGGCCCAGGTCAATAGCTAGTAAAAGGAAATTGTGCTGAATTATCACAATTTTTATTTGTGCTGACTTATTGGAAATAAGGCAAGACAGATGAGTTGCGGTATGTGCACACTTGATTACCCCCTTCCCCAATTTTTCTGTGGCTTCATTTTGGAGCTCTTTGCTACAGCATTTTAGCTCTAACTTTGGGCACTGAATCATGCTCCAATGTCCCATCAAGCATCTCAGTAATGTGATAAATTCATCTGAAGTCTCGCAGTGCCATCCTGCACGTGACAAATGCAATAACACGTCAGGCTCAGAATGATACCCGCATTAGGCAGATACTCCCTCTGCTGACAGCAGGTGTTTCTGCTTTATCTGAAAATAATTCACTGAATAGATAATTGGTGAATCCCCAGCGGGAACAGAACTTGATTCTGTCTGAGCATAGGTTACCAAGTGTACTACTATAAAATAATTGATTTTGTGATATATTAAGTGGGGACGTACTCAAGACTACTGAACTTTTCACTTAGGGCCTGGGGCTGAAGTTGAACTAGGCTCCCAAAGGTGGAGAACCCATGCATGACACGGGCAGGGCTTCACACTCCGACAGCCAATTTAACTTTCATTTTCTTTATTAATCTAATATGTCCTACCTTTCACCAGGACGTGATGTGCAGGGAGTTTCATTAAAACGGTTGAGTTGTTATTGGAGATAATCACCCAAGGAATGCATCACAAAAGTCAAGAAAGTCTGAATCATTTCTTATGCTGTTGTTTTAGAGAAGAGGTTTCAGATGCTGATAGGGAAGTTACTCTAGCTATAGGGCAAATTTAATTGCGTTTTTAGAAACTTCTTTTAATCCTATAATGACAAAAAAATTAAATCAGTGCTGACATTTTTTGTTGCCAGAAGAAGGTAGTAAAAGGGTAAAGAAATAATTGTTAGTTCTGAGAATATAATTAGCAACTTTAATGCTTTAATCTAAAAAATGCATATTTTGAGCCTGGGTGAATGATTAAAGAAAAGATATTGAAAGCCTTTGAAATTTCTAACTGTGTTTGTTTTTAATTGTGAGTTGTGATCACTATAATTAGCTCATTTAGTGCATTTATAATGTAAACAAATATGACTTTCTACAAGTTCAAGGGTATTTCAGGGCAAATAAGATCGACATCGTGACCTCTGCTCTCTGTATTAAGCCTTCCTCATAATGTCTGGCAGAGATTGATTCTCTGATTGGCGGGGGAGGAAAGGGGGTTAAAGAGCCAGGATCAATCATTGGGAGAGCAGAGCCAAGGTTGGGGTGTGTTTAGAGATTTATTCCAAGGGGGTAGTCGTTCCCATGAGTAGCCTGGGCCCCCTCTGTCCCATCAAGGAAGGGCTGTATTTTAGCTTCTCCTGACCCCCTTGGAAGGAGCCTGAGACTGGGTCCCGGGTACAAGCACTAGAAGAAACGCCAGGTTATAGATCAAGGAAAGCACATGTTGAGCCTCTGCGAAGGCTGAACCTGACTATGCTGCTCTACCTCTATCTTGCTCCACCTCTCTCTCCTGCTCCACCTTGACAGAACCACAAAAAAACCTCATTACTATGCACTAGAAAAGGGAAATGAAAAAAAGGAAAACAAACCCAGAGGGATCTGGGGAATGAACTTTTTGGGGGTCTTATTTCTCTCAGAGGTGCACATTAAAATTCTCTTTTTCATTCATTGATGTGAAGACAAGCTGCCTGAGAAAATAGCTGGTGGGACCTCCCTTAATGAATAGTGGGGCTTTTCTATGCTCTAGAGGCTTAAAATTGGGTTTCTTCCCACAGAGGGTTGTGTGTTTTTTTTTTAATTTTCCTTCTGTCGTCTTAACCCTGCGTGTTTGGTTATATTTCTAGGACACCTAGGCTGTGACCTGCCACATCTAGTTCTAATCACTCATCTGATTAGGTTGGGCCACCCACAGATAGGGAGGTGGGGCTGGTGTCAGAGATTCCCAGAAGTTCAGGTGTTTTTCCAACATTATTTGAAAGTTTTCACTCTGCCAGTCATATGTAATCAAACTTGTTCTTGTGAAGTTCCTCATACTATTGGTTTAGAATAGGCCAGAGATGAAATATAAAAATAAAAATATTTTCTCTTGCTTTCAAGGTTTTTACTTTAGGTTGAAATAAAATTAGCACTTTTTGGCATTTTATGACTTATTTTTTTTTTATAATTCTGTTCTCAACTCACTTATTTTTCTCCCATAGCTTCCAGATGTGCTTGGCCACTTCATTCCAAGTCATTCATGCCCTCCTCCAACAATGATTCTCCATATCATCCATTTGGGATGATTTTTCAGCCATTTAGTGTTGCCAGTTATCTTCCTAAGTACATTTCTAAGTTTCCTAAGGAAACCTAGTGTTTTTTTTCCACTTGTCTTTATCTCCAGGGTCCAACAAATAGTAGATGCTCAATTAATGTTTTCATGAGAATGAGGATCATTAACATGAAGCCATGTCTTCATCAGTTTTCTCCCTACTCCCATCATAGAAAAATTAGGATAATCAGGAACCCACAGTCAAATTCCAAATTCTTAGCTTAATTTGTTTGGGACTGGTTAGCTACATTGATGGTGATGGAGAGAGCTCTGCCAACCTAGTCAAGATCATAGTAGGAAGAGAAATGCTGAGATACATCTCCTCCTGTAACTTGAGAATGAGGTGACAATGTGACAGCAACTTCCACAGTAGCTTATGGATCAGCTCCCAAAAGATGTCATAAGGCCTCCAACTGGGAACCACAGAGACACAGCGGTGCATGGCCATTCGGTTCCACACCATTTGAGAAACACAGGGCTGTTTTTCTGATGGGAAAGGCATTTGGAAGTCCAGTGTAAGGGATGTTGTTTTGTTTCACCTTGAGAATTCTTTTAACTCGTGGTATTTAATTTACTTTTATTGCACCCCATATATTTTAAACACAAACAAATAAAAAGAAAACAGTGTGTCATATTATTTAGAATGGGATTAATTAGGAAAGTGTATACAGAATAAAGGTAGAATGGTATTTAAAGTTAGAAAAAAAGGAAGCAAGTAATAAATACTTAAGATCAATGACACAGTTACCTAAAAGCTTCAGAAACGGTTCTGGATCACTCACTATTCATTTGTTTAATATTTATTGAGTGTCTACTATGCCAGGCATTATGCTAACACACTTTTATCTGTTTGTTGTTTTATATTGCAAAGTTACTCTATATATTTTATAAATCAATGAAATTTATAGTCTCAGAGACTATCCAGTATATTGGGCCATTTAAAAATTGTGCGGCATATTTACAATCATGATATTCTGACTTCACACTGTTAGAGAGCTACTTTGTCAGAAATTGTTTACCAATTTTCGAGTAGTCTTTTAAAAGCCAGATGATTTTCCTTAGTGAGCCCCAAGGAGAATGTGGTAACAGGAATCCCAAGAAAAAAAATTAAAAAAAAGAAAAGCTATTAAAGCCCTACCTTTAGCATCGCGTGCTCTATTTTGTATCTTAAGGAAATATTTGACTGCTTGAGATTTAGCACCCGTGGTGTAAGGAGTTAATATTATACAATCAAAGTGAGCAAACTAATAAAGGAAAGGCAGTGTTACCTCTATAGGATCAGATCTGTTACCCATTATTTGGTTCTGCTGCGGAAGGAGAAAAATAAGTCTCGGATATTACAGCTGTCACTGTGACATCTGTTGTTTCAGGATCTGTGACTGCTTCAGTCACCACCTGACCCAGATCATCACCATAACATTCTGTCCACTATTAAACTGCGAAAAGCCTGTGCCCTCCAGGTGGTACTTCAAGGTTGACATACCAAGGGGTTTGTCTCTGTCCCCCCCGCTCGACTGCCTCTCAGCTGAAAAATACAACCTCACTTTGTACAGAATTGATGGCAAACCAAGTCTCCCCGGGTTCAAGGGAGCAGCGGAGAGCAAGAGTTCTTGAGGCGTAGCCCGGTTCTGCTCTTAATCACTTGTCACAACTGCTGGAGGGCCTCCGAGCATTCAAAGGTGTGGCTTTTGTTCGTTGTTGGTGGTTCTCCTTTTCATTTGAACAGATGACTCCAGCTATTAAAACAACAATAACGAAGCTCCCTACACATAGCCACACTTACAAAACAGACCTGAAAGGAGAAAGTTCCTCTAACTAAACTCCACCTCTGGTTGTCTGTAGGCGGGTCAAATCATTAATGACTTAACAGAGTGGCTACTGTTAATTTAGATGCAAAACAGATGCATCGCAAAAAGACTATATCACATGAGTTATCAAATTAAGGTCTGCCCATACATTTACAGGAGTGTAATCAACATGTAAAGGAAGGCATGTCTCTATTGTAAATAGCTTTTCTTCCAAGGGCTCATCTGCTTATTCGTTCATGTAACCATTCTTTCTTTCGAAAACTATTGAAACTCTATAACTTACCAGGCACTGTGCTGGGAACTAGGGTACAGAGGCAGAGAGAGAGAGACCTTTTCTGCTCTCATGGAGGTGAGCATGGCACAAAGAAGCAGAGTTCACATCTGTATTTGTGATACAGATTTCTCCTGTGCATTGAAAGATACAGAAAAAGCTAATTCCTATGCACATAGCCATTCAATAGTCAGCAAGAAGCAGTTGACTTTCGTTACATAATGAAGGCACCAAAGGATCTAAATTGCTGAAGAAAACAAAAGAGCCACAAGCTGCTCCTCATGGGGTACACATCAATTCCCTTCCCTTACTTCCATTTCCCTGCAGTGTCTAGCTTTAACTCTGGTACCTGTTAAACACAAGATCCTAAACAAGTCACTCTACTTTTGAAAACCTTGATGTCCTCATATGGATGATGCCTTTAGTTAATGTTTGAGATTTTTTTTTAACCTGAAAAATATATAATTCTTTTTCAGACAAGCTTAAATCTGTTTCAGTTCACTGTCTTCAAAGTGCCACAGGACATTTGCAGTGGAATGGCTTAAGCACTGGGTGGAGCAGGCAGGATGGGAAACTTGGGGTCTGTGCTCCCCAGCAGTCTCAGCATCATGAGTTCTCTACTCACCCAGAGAGCCCCTGGAGTCTGGGCCTGAACAAAGATTCATTATCTGGACCTGGCAATATTGACCCAGGCCAGAACACAGAAGAAGCCTTGGCAAGAGGGGAGGTTGACGACTGCACTTTGTGCATCCGCTGCTGCTTTATAGGTTTGCATTTGTAGTGCTAGGTCTTTCTTTTTCTCTCCTCGCCCCTCCTCTTCTCTCCTCTCCTTTCTTCTCTTTCTTATTGACACAGTGCCTGAGAATGTAAGTATTTGCCACCAAGTGAGTCCTGGCATCTTGTAGAATTGCTGTACTGGTTACAATGGCATGTACCCTGACACAGGTAACTGAGAGGGAGAAAGAATGCACTAAAAATTAAACTTCATATTTTATGTTCTCTATAACAAAAAAAATAGCTTATGTATTTAATTAAGCAGTCACCATCAATTATTATATCACAATTGAAAGGAAAATAAAATGTTGGATAAAACTGAAAAAATCAATAAGGGCACCTAAAAACCCTGGAATACTTTTCCTACTAAACCTAAATTTTCAACCTCTGCTATAGTTATTCTTGGCTCCTTCTTCACACAAACTTTCTTTTACAAACAGCTAATATTCTGAGGTCTTTGCTCACCAGATCAACTATTTTGAGAAATCTGATACCAAAAGCCTCTATTGAGATCAATGGGCTTGTGAAGCAGCAAGTACAGCATGAGGTTTGTGCATGATAGGATATTTTCAGATCCAGAATATTATTTAGGATTTTTTTTTTCTGAGTAGAGATTTGGAAATGAGATACCCCAAAAGTCCATTTGCTCACTGGCCGACGGGTCCTCCACATCACTGTTGGGCCTCTGAAACTTTCAGGTTTCTCACCTGTATAAAAGTAGGAGGACACATTCATTTCCATCGACAGGGATTTTAAAGATCTTGTTAGTGAACACTAAAGAGTCTTTTCTAGGGAAACAATTACAGAGGTATTTTTTATGCCCTTGTGACTGGAGGGCGGAGGGGTAGCAGAAAGGAAGAAACATATGTTTTTGGAATTTAATATATTTTTTAAAGTTTGTACTTAAAAAGCTACCCCCTGAGTTCTTGACTATCTCAAAGTGAAGAGAGTGTAAAATTACTTGCTCATGGTGACAGCCTGTCAGATTGAACATGTAGCAGAAGGACAAGGGGAATATCAGCAAACCCCACATCGGACTCAGAGCAGAGGGAGCCTCGGGGTTTGAAACTACCTTGAAGAAATGAGACAGACATGGGTGGGGGTAGAACCTGGTGCCATGCATCAGTTAAAACCCCAGCTACAGAACGTGTATGGTTTTCCGTCTGATTCCCATGTAGCAGCCCCTCTTCTCTGTGACGATTTGTATGTATAGATTGGCACTCCCAGGAACACACATGAAGCAATCGGGCATCTTGAAAGATGAGGACTTGATGTTCTCCAAGTAAACACTGGGAAGTATCACGTTCACTTCACTGGAAACCACAAGGATCTGTTGTTACATGATAGGTACCTGGGTTCACTCAAAACCTATAGGTCATGTGAGGTTTTCAAGCAGATGCAGTGGGTAAGAAAATAGTAGTGTTGATATATACCAAAGCTAATAGAGGGAAGGATGGAATCAGAGAAACTCCTTAAAGAATCAGAAATTTTGACAGTCTGCAGCTGTGCTGTCTGATCCGGTAGCCACAGTGGCTACTGAGCACTTGAAATATGACTATTCTGAATTGAGGTGTGCTGCGAGTGCAAAATACAAAATGGATTTTGAAGACCTAACATGAAAATGAAATGTAAAACATCTCATTAATAAATGTTTTATAAAGATCACATGTTAAAATAATAAGATTGCGACGGTGCTCTAAATGACCTCTTAGAATTAACCTCACCTGTTTCTTTTTATGTTTTTTAGTGTGGCTACTAGAACATTTAAAATCACCTATGTGGCTTGCAGCTGTGATTCACACTACATTTCTTTTGAGCAGCACTGGCCTAAAGGCTGTTCCCATGAGCAAGCCCAATATATTGGACTGTTGGGAATGTAAGAAGGATGCTTGTGTTAAGGACTTAAAGACTTAAAATAAATTCTATAGAATAGTACTATTACATGGCTTATTATTATCCATAGGTGGCTAGGCCATGGGTCAAGTATGCATCCTAACCTTAGTAACACTATTTAAAAAACCCCATGTACATATTGGCTTGGAAGAGAAGCAGCATGTACCTACCAGCATGAAGGAAGGCAGGGACTGGATGAAAGAAGGTGAAGGGATTAGCCCAAGAACTTATATGTATAGCTCCTAGACGCCATGTGGTGATGGCCAGAGGGAAGGGGTGGCAATGGCTGGGTGGAGGTGGGCAAGGGGGGTGAATGGAGACATCTGTAATAATGTCAACAGTAAAAATAAAGAAAAATTCCACAGTATTAACACTGGGGAATACAGGCAATTCACTCAATATATAAAAGTACTTTTCAGCAAATCCACAATTAAAAGAATTTCAGAAACAATGCAAGAATGTGGAAGTCCCCATGGATTCACTATGAGAAAGCCTATTGTCTTAAAGAAATTCCCCAGGAGAATGGAAGAAATGTGCTGCTTTAATGGGGTGTTTGCCATGTAAGGACTGCACCATATTCTAGGTAATTTCCAACATGCTAAACATTGCCTCCCCCCCAGTTTTTCTCCAGAAGGGTTTTCTATATGAATTGGGTCTACACCGAGAAATTTGTTTTATTTCGGCCTGAAGCCACTCAAAGGCTCCTCCACCTTAACCCCTCAAGACACAAAGGACGCCTTCTCAGAGGACTGTTCCACCACTCAATCCTCATTGCTCTCTGCTCGAGAGATGTTTTTTCAATCCCAGTGTAATTATCTCCATGATGGAGGAGGCTCCAGATGCATTTATTTGCCCCTCTCTGTGACTGGAAAATGTATTCCATATTCAGTTAGAGTCAGTAATTAAAATGGCCTAATCTGCATTCACTTTGTAACCACAGGCTGAGACTCTCCCTCCCTCCACCCTAGACGTGGGAGGGCGGCTGCTCTCAAACCCACAGTGAAGACCTCTGATTGGCTGGAACTTACTTAGAGCAGGTGAAATAATCTAATCTGGAATACTGCTCTCCTCACCTTTTTTAATAAACATTTTGCCTCACCACAGACCTTAATATAACAGCAGTAAAGGCAAGAGAGGAAATTGGAAACATGGCCAGGAGTGTGCCTTATGGTTCATAACAGCCCCAAATTGTGACTGTTTATTAAAACTAACACCCTTTTGTGAGGATGTGGATCCAAATATCCAGTGGTTTCTCTTTTCTGATATCCTCCCCCCTTTTTACAGCACTGAGTTTAAGTTTCAGTTTTAGGGTTTAGTTAAGTTTCTCAAATTGTTGCTGGCTAAAACATGAACCTAAAAATGCAACTTGTCCATGATTGGGCCCCACCTAATATTTCCACCATTTATTTCAATCAATAGGAGATGCCTACGAAGGGATTACCTCTTGGGTCACGGGGACATGAAGGAGTTAAGGCAGGTGAAGGAAGGGAGGAGCGAGGAGGCCAGAAAACTGCCTCACAAAATACAATTAAGGGCCTTTCCCAGGCCTGGGGCTTGCTGGCGCTGCCAGGGGACATGAGGACGGAGCACAATGTCCTCCTTGTCCACACACCTCCCTTTTGTTGCAGCAGCACTTTGGCTCCCACACATGCAAAAGTTTGAATTTCCTGTTGGCTCTGAGGTGAGATTTATAACATTTATTAAGGTTACTATTCATTGTGAATTTACTGGGCAATAAGCCTAAGAGCTTTTAGGGGCTTAATTGCCTATGTTTATGGGGGTTGCAAAGCTCCCCACAGCATCACTGTCAGCCAGGTTGGCCAAATGTGGGCCTCTGAGAGCGTCCACGGTGCACATCCCAGTTCAAGAGAAAGGTCAGGGGACAGCTGAAGGGCTCAGAGGGAGACAATCACCTTAGAGGGTTAGATGGGCTTTTTGCTCTGTTTTTGTCCACTTTCCGTTGGCTCATCTACCTCATTCTGGCGGTGTTTGAAGGCACATTTGAGCTTTCCATTTTCTCCAGGAAGAAAGGAGAAATAATTGGAAATAATTGGGGGGTAGGGGAAAGGGGGATGGGAGGAATGGAATCAAACAGGTTGCAAACATAATATGGACTAAATAAACATTTCCACACATACTGTCACGTTTAATCTTCTCAACAGTCCTGTAAGGCAGATATTATTCCCACTTTCCAAATGAGTAAATTAAGGCTGAGAGAATGAAATAACTTGCTGAAATTAAAACAGCAAGGAAATGGAAGAGATGGAATTTAACTCCGTTTTCTCTGTGGCTCCCCAGCCCCAGTTCAGAGCCCCACTGGACATGTACTGCTCTTAACAGCTAGTTGCTGCTCATAAGCTATTGATTCAGTTGAGTCACCAGGACATTTGAAAGTAGAGGGTGAAACTTTTTTTTTTTTTGGTGTGTTTGTTTGGTTGCATAAAGGTAGCTCTTCCACAATGGCCTTATCCCTTGACTTTGCCAAGCCCTTCCAGGATGGACTGGGCAAGAGCACAATAAAGCCAATTGAGCAATGCTATGGGATACACAGGAAAAAGAGACAGATATTTGTCAGTCTACAAAAGTGGCGTGTCTGAAATTTGATGAAAGAGTTGGAAAGAGAAAAGTCCTAGGGCCCATTTAATTTTTCCATTCATTTGTTTATTCAACAAATATTTGGTAAGCACCGGCTATGTGCTAGGCACTGTGGTAGACACTGAGGGTGACAGATACTCCTGCACTCTTCCTGTTCCCTTCCTGCTGTGCACGTGTGGACAGGATGCTGCTCCTACCCAGTCTCCTGAAGGCTGTCTCAAGTCTCCCCAAGGTCTGTCACTGTGACAAATGTCCCATACTGCTTCACAGGGAAGAAACAAACAACACAAAAAGACAGAAAGTAAAAAAGCTGAGCAGCCAGTGTGCTTTTTATATAAAACATATAAACAAATATACCAAATATACATAAATATTATCTTTATATAGAATAAATAAATGAACAAATAGATATATATACAGTAATCCCCTCACCCTTACCTGGGGTTTTGTTTTCTGTGGTTTCAGGTACCCATGGTCAACCAAGTTCTCAAAATATTAAATGGAAAATCCCAGAAATAAACTATTCATGAGTTTCAAATTGTTCTGAGTAGCATGGTGAAACCTCACGCTGTCTTGTTTCATCCCATCCAAGACATGAATCATCCCTTTGTCCAGTGTACACTCCCCATCCCTTAGTCTCTTAGTAGCCTTCTTGGTGATCATATGGACTATCATGACATCACAGTGCTGTTCAAGTTACCCTTATTTTACTTAATATGTAATGGCCTCACAGTGAAAGAGTAATAATGCTGGCAATTTGAATATACCAAAGAGAAGCTGTTAGTGCTCCTTTTAGTGAAAAGGTAAAAGTTCTCTACTTTATAAGAAAAAAAAAAAAATCATATGCTGAAGTTGCTAAGATCAACGGTAAGAATTAATCTTCTATCCATAAAATTGTGACGAAGGAAAAAGAAATACTTTTTTTAGTTTTGCTGTCCCACGTCTAACTGCAAAAGTTACAACCACAGTGCATGATCAGTGCTTAATTAAGATGGAAAAGGCATTAAATTTGTGGGTGAAAGACATGAACAGAAAACGTGTTCCAATTGATGGCAACATGCTATACCAGAGAGCACTGAGCCTTTAAGAAGACTTCAGCAAGGCATTCTCTAAAATGAGTGACATCAAGCCACTTCCTGCAAGTAAGGAATGATTGCACAGATTTGGGAATTGGTTTGGACTGAAAAATATAAAAATTACTGGAGAGGCTGTGTCTGCTAATGAAGAAGCTGCTGCCACATTTCTGGAAGAGTTGAAGTTGATTAAGGAGAAAGGTATGTATGTACAGGAAAAACATAGTGTAGCTAGGCTTTGGTACTATCCACAGTTTCAGGCATTCAGTGGGGGTCCTGGAATGTATCCCCTACAGATAAGGGAGGGACTACTGTATGTGTATGTACACATATATGTGTGTGTACATGTGTGATCGGCCTGACATCCAGTTCAAATTGTCAAATTGCCATTACAAATTTATGACTGGACTTCTAACAGAAAGAGAACCTACTGGCACAAAAGACTAAGCTGTGAGCTATCGTTGTTGGAAATGTATTGTTCAGGACATTTGCTAATTTATTGATGCAGCAGCAGAGGTAGAATCAGATTCAGTTATTCAGTGAAAGAATAAATTGGAATATTTTGGTGCATTTCTTTTTGTAAAAAGCCACTTTAAAACCTATGTATTAAAATGACAGAGTCTTAAATAGGGGTCTCTTTTTCTAAACAAAAGATATGCAAATTGCAACTCAAGATTTATATTATGATAAAAACTGAAATACAAAAGAGTCATTATCTTGCAAAATGTAAAAGTACATTGCTTCATGAGTCTATAATGGTATAATGGGATGTTGATGTAGTAAGAGGTGTCAGAAGGGAGACAATGACCTTAAAATTTTAAGTCAGAAACATTAGAATGGAGCAGTAAGTATCTATCTATCCACCTAACTACCCATCTATCTATTGAATATTGCATATTTTGAAAATTTGAAATGAGAAGCAGTATATTTCTATTTTCCAATGTTGCAGCCGTAATAAGGGAGTCGAGAGCAGGGAAGATGTGAAATACTTTTCACATAATCATTCCAACTCTGAAATTGGATAAAGGTTTACCTTGAATTTTAGATCAATAGACCTATTTCTCATGAAAATCAGCAGTGTGTTACAAAGCTTGAAGACCATTCCTGCTCTAGATTCAGGGCCAGTGACTTAAGAGCAAATATCAGAAACTCCAATAGTCCCTTGAGTAAGAAAGCCTGTGGTTAGTTTGCAGAGACTCTCAATTTTTAAGATGATGGGAGCAATTTTTAGTTGATCATTGTGTGTCACTGAAAGAAGATGGGTCAACTTAAAGAGATTGCAGGAGAACACAATAGATTTATTTTATCATATCCCTGAGACACTGCAGAAGACTGATATTTAGATCTGAGGTTATTCTACTGACTTATTCTTAAAAAAATGGAGGCCTGTGTGTGTGTGTGTGTGTGTGTGTGTGTGTGTGTGTGTGTGTATTTCCAATGGAGACACAGTTTAAGTAATCAAGTGATCTACCACATGTGAAGCAGATGTACAGGCTTGTTCCACTACCAAACAGAGCAGAAGGCCTGCTTTAGCTTCATTTGGCAGGAATTTATATACTTGCTTCACTATTTGATCGTAACTTAAACAAAGGACGTTGGTCTCAGCCACCACTGATTTCAGGGCAACAGTTCTGCCTTATTTCTGAGAGGCAGCAGAATTGTGACACTTTGAAAATCAGACAGTTGCACAGTATAGAAGTATCTTAAATGTTTATTTATTGTTTTAGTGAGCCAAACCCTCGTTTTCTTGTTTCTGAGTGTGCAATTGATTGCACTGAAAGTTGTAGGCAGAAGTACCTCACTTTTATACAAATGTCAGAACCTGGGCAGCAATTCCCAGAACTTCAGAACAAACCCAAACAAGCCAGGGACTCTAAACGAGGCCTAAGATAATTCTCTCAGACCAAACTCCAGATAATGTTCCAGTTAGAAAGTTGCTGAGGGTCTTCTCTCAGGGTGAGCTCATGGTTTATGATTTTCGAGTCTGCACAACGCTCCTTCCTATTTCATCCTGACTTAATGTCATTAGTCTTCCTTCACAGAAACCTGAGCGCTCATTTCCTAATCTATCTAGATGATACACGGACAGCATTTTCCCTGATCGAGACTTTACCATTTATGTCTCTGCCCCTGTTAGTCATTTTCAGAAATGAGATTTATAGTAAAGCGAATTAAATCAATTCTGACTTCCTTCCAAATTTCTAGGTTTTCTGGGATTCTTGATGAACACAGAAACCATGGCCCCTCCGAGATGCTTTACTAAGAAGATCTTTCTTACCTTTGTTAGTTGGCCTTTCAGGGCCAGCAGCCTCTCTGTGGATCATAGCAAGTCAACTTCTCTGTGTTTTGCTTGGCAACCGCACCACAGAGGCTGAGTGACTCGAGCTATTTTTGATTGGAAATAGATGAGTCAGCTATCAATTCTCTTCTCCTTCATTCTCCATCTTTTCTTCTCTCTCTTCTCCCTAGTCCTAAAATGAGTACCCTTAGGAAACATGTCAGCCTATTTCAATGAAGCATTTATCTTTTGAGTTTCTCATCCCGGGTAAATTATGACACTTTTAGCAGCCACGCTTCGAAGAGAGAAATTGTGCCAGGCCAAACTAAGTCACAGCTTATTTTCTTCCTTTCTGATTTCTCTAATCTTCAACTGACTTGGAATATCCTTACTACTATGTATCAGGCTTTGTGCAAGATAAGAAACTTTCCTTCTCTTCCTTCCTTTGTTCCCATCCCTCAGTCATTCCTTTTTTTTTTTTTTTTCTTTCCAAATTTAATTTCATTATATGCTTCATTGAATAGATTTTTCATATCCTTCCTTAGTCACTTTGGATTTCCTCCTCTGATACTCATGGTGACTAAACATAAGAATAGCAAGCATAACATTCCCTGACTTTTATTATTATTTTGCCCTTCCATAAACCCTGCCTATCCCATCAAGTGTACTATCTCAGCAAAAGGACAAAGATCATATTGACATACAGGGGTACCTCGGTTTTTGAACGTTTCAGAACCCGAACTGTTTTCCAGAACAGATTACATTGGAAAACTGAGGTATCACTGTGTTCTTGGACATTTGTGTAGGTAACCAGACTCAGTGCCTTTAAATTCATAGAACCGCTTGTCTAGCTAAATCACCTACTCTAGGTCACTTCATGTTCTGCCTGATGCCATCTAGAGCTGGCCTGGACCATAATCCTTCTGGTTTAGTTTCCTTTGTCAGGCCCTGTGCTCATCCCCTTGGTCTAGGTAGACATTTTGGCTTCCTTGGCTTTACCCTTATTACTATATAGATTCTAGGTCCTAGGATGCATCCTGCAAATTCACTGGAGTCTCTCCTTTATTGGGAAACTGCTGTGGATGTAATTAACCTACCCCCTCAGAATCTTTTCCCAGTATCGTCTTACTTGGTTATTATAGGGCTTGCACAGTCCCCAGGCTTAGGGCAGTGGGGGTGGAAATTGTGTCAAGCATTTTTGCCTCAATTCAAAATGTCTTTTTTCCACCAGGGTGAGCTGGCTTATGTCTGTGTATTCTAAAGTCACTGTGTCATCTCTCTATTTTTCGGTGAGGGTTAAGTATTTGTATGTATAAGATTTGTATCTTATACACAGAAGGATTTCAATGTTCAGGATTCTGGCAATGGCTGCGTGTACTGCTTCTTAGCGATGATTGTACTTAGAGGTGGTAGAATGTCCCTGTAATTCTTTGGACTGAGATAGTTCGGTGACCTGCCCACTTCCAGTTCTCTCATCACCATTTCTTGTGCTAATATCCCAAGATGGGGAAAGAACCGGGAGGCTTACCCATACTGGAAAGGGGAATTGCAGCAATTCTTCAAGATAAAACAGATTAAAAGGGGACATCAGAAGTAATAGCCTGGGTACCTCACTCCTTTGTTAGTTGATAATAAGGGATTTAGCAAGCAGGAGTAGAATAACAAACATCAGTACATCATAGCTTTAGGGATTCCATGAGCCACATCATGTGGGGTGTTCACCACCATCAATACCCACAATAAGCATCTGCAGCATACACAGGACTCTCTGTGATTCACTAAAGATGCAAAGTGTTATAAAATACAGCTCTTTCTTTCCAGGGACTTAAGATAAGTCTAAAAGAAACCACTATAGACACAAAAGTTAGAAACTACCATATGATAATTGTTTGGACAATAACACTGTGGGTGTTCCAGAGAGAACACAATGACTGAAACAGACAAAGTAGAGCTTTACTTAGGGACACGGCTGGCTCTGTGGGGGTGTGATCTGTGCAGTCTCATGGGACCTTATACTTGGTTTCATTCTCTGCTGTCACTATCTTGAAATTCTTAATTTAATCTTTGAATTTGTGTTTTGTAAGTGAAGTCCTAAGGGACAATGGAGCATGGCCATGAACAGAGGCAATACATGCAACACGGGTGCCCCTCTTTCCTTGCCACCTCATTTGCCCATAGAAGTCACAAAGCCACATGAGCATAGAACTCTGGTGGACCAAAGTGTGTGGGAGTTAAGGGAGACTCAAAGCAAGCACAGGTAAGTGTGCTGCTCCTGTGTCTGCAAAGGAGAGGGGCTCCTGATATCCCTTAGGGGCCAGGTTCTCCATTCCGCCAGAATTGTCTTCAAACCTAGAACACAGAAAGAAGGCAAGGTGCTCTATGAAATGCAATCGAGGCATCATATCATAGCCTTTTCTTGTTACTTCCATGTGTTAGCCAACCACTTATTTTGGAAGTGGTGACATGGAAGGAAAAGAAGCAATAGGGCAACCCATAATTCCTTTCCCTTTCAGTCCCTCCTTAGTCATCAGTAAATTGAAAGTAGCATGTTGGTAGAATGTGCAGATATCAGGAAGTGTAATGAAGCCAGTTCAGTTAGTTTTGTGTAGCATTTTCACTATTTTGGTAACAAAATACATAGGCATGTACAAACTGCAAAATAAAAGTTGTGCAATTTCAGTAATTCTGTATATAATTTAAATGCTTTTACATTTGCATTTAAAATTGGCATTATGCCATAAAGA